>NC_046168.1:14418048-14608048 GCF_011064425.1 Rattus rattus | reverse complement strand
TGGAAAGATCTCCCATGCTCATTGATTGGCAGGATTAATCGTAAAAATGGCCATTTTACCAAAAGCAATCTACAGATTCAATGCAATCCCCATCAAAATTCCAATCCAATTCTTCAGAGAGTTAGACAGAACAATTTGCAAATTCATCTGGAATAACAAAAAACCCAGAATAGCTAAAACTATCCGCAACAATTAAAGGACTTCTGGGAGAATCACTATCCCTGAACTCAAGCAGTATTACAGAGCAATAGTGATAAAAACTGCATGGTATTGGTACAGAGACAGGCAGATAGACCAGTGGAATAGAATTGAAGGCACAGATATGAACCCACACTTGATTTTTGACAAAGGAGCCAAAACCACCAAATGGAAAAAAAATAGCATTTTCAGCAAATGGTGGTGGTTCAACTGGAGGCCACCATGTAGAATTAGGCAGATTGATCCTTTCTTATCACTCCGTACAAAGCTTAAGTCCAAGTGGATCAAGGACCTCCACATCAAACCAGATACACTCAAACTAATAGAAAAAGTAGGGAAGCATCTCGAACACAGGGGCACTGGAGAAAATTTCCTGAACAAAACACAAATGGCTTATGCTCTAAGATCAAGAATTGACAAATGAGATCTCATAAAACTGCAAAGCTTCTGTAAGGCAAAGGACACTGTTGTTAGGACAAAACGACAACCAACAGATTGGGAAAAGATCTTTAACAATCCTACAACAGATAGACAACTTATATCCAAAATATACAAAGAACTCACAAAGTTAGACTGCAGGGAGACAAATAACCCTATTAAAAATGGGGTTCAGAGCTAAACAAAGAATTCACAGGTGAGGAATGCCAAATGTCTGAGAAGCACCTAAAGAAATGTTCAACATCTTTAGTCATAAGGGAAATGCAAATCAAAACAACCCTGACATTCTACCTCACACCATTCAGAAGAGATAAGATCAAAAACTCAGGTGACAGCAGATGTTGGTGAGGATGTGGAGAAAGAGGAACACTCCTCCATTGTTGGTGGGATTGCAGACTGGTACAACCATTCTGGAAATCAGTCTGGAGGTTCCTCAGAAAATTGGACATTGCACTATCTGAGGACCCAGCTATACCTCTCTTGGGTATATAGCCAAAAGATACTCCAACAGATAACATGGACACATGCTCCACTATGTTCATAGCAGCCTTATTTATAATAGCCAGAAGCTGGAAAGAACCCAGATGCCCTTCAACAGAGAAATGCATACAGAAAATGTGGTACAACTACACAATGGAATACTACTCAGCTATCAAAAACAATGGGTTTATGAAATTCATAGGCAAATGGTTGGAACTGGAAAATATCATCCTGATTGAGGTAATGCAATCCTAGAAAAACACACATGGTATGCACTCATTGATAAGTGGATATTAGCCCAAATGCTCGAATTATCCTAGATGCACAGAACACATGAAACTCAAGACGGATGACAAAATGCGAATGCTTCACTCTTTTTTTTTTAAAGGGGAACAAGAATACCCTTAGAAGGGGATTGGGAGGCAAAATTTAGAACAGAGGCTGAAGGAACGCCCATTCAGAGCCTGTTCCACATCTGGCCCATACATATACAGCCACCAAACTTGGTAAGATGGATGAAGCAAAGAAGTGCAGCTGACCGGAACTGGATATAGATCTTTCTGAGAGACACAGTCAGACTATGGCAAATACATAGGCGAATGTCAGCAGCAAACCACTGAACTGAGACCAGAACCCCCGTTGAAGGAATCAGAGAAAGACTGACAGAGCTGAAGTGGCTTGAGACCTCATATGAACAACAATGCCAACCAACCAGAGCTTCCAGGGACTAAGCCACTACCCAAAGACTATTCATGGATTGACCCAGGGCTCCAACTGCATAGGTAGCAATGCATAGCCTAGTAATGGCACCAGTGGATGGGAAGCCCTTGGTCCTGCCAAGGCTGGACCCCCATTGAACGGGATTCTTGGGGACAGGGCGGTAATGGGAGGAGGATGGGGAGGTGAACACCCATATAGAAGGGGAGGGGGAGGGGCTGGGGGATGTTGGCCTGGAAACCGGGAAAGGGAATAACATATGAAATGTAAATAAGAAATACCCAATTTAATAAAGATGGAGAAAATGAACTTCCTGTTTTTAACCATGGTTTTGCTCTGATTTGTTTCCAATGTCCATTGATGTTCCTCATAAAACCATCCAGAAAGCACTATGATTGTCATTTCTGACATCAAATTTGCACAATTCTACTGACACTACATAGAATTTAGAATTTAAGCTTTATTTTTCAATTATTAATGTACACCAGAGAGCTTTCTGTGCCAACAAGTGAATGGAAGCAGTCCTGAGATCTGGACTTACTTTTGCTTGTTTGATTTTGTTTCTTCCTTCCTTTCTTTCTTTCTTTCTTTCTTTCTTTCTTCCTTCCTTCCTTCCTTCCTTTCTTTCTTTCTTTCTCTCTCTCTGTCTCTGTCTGTCTCTCTCTCTTTCTCTCTCTCTCTTTCTTCCCTCCCTCCCTCCCTCCCTCCTTCCTTCCTTCCTTCCTCTCTTGCTTTCTTCTAGAACTCTTGTACTCTTCATTTCTGATCAGACACATTACTTTCACCTGTCACTATCTTGTACCACCTGGGGATTGTTATGGGGGGTGTGCGGTAAGGGCAGGGTGGATGGGGAGGGGAATACCCTTATGGAAGAAGGAGAGGGGGAGGGGATAGGGGGTTTATGGACAGGTAACAGGGAAAGGGAATAACATTTGAATTGTAAATAAAAAATATCCAATAATAAAAAAAGAATCTTAAAAGTTGTCTTCAAACTCAACAGAATATTCCTCACTGCATGAGATCACCAAACCCTAATGTATATTTCTTAAGTATTTGTCCTGTGGTAAACATTGATGTTTATCAACACTTTAAATATATCTATATAATATTTTCTTAAACATTTATAATGTACTCATATAGTATGGCAATAATGATTAAATTTCCGTGAAACTATACAACTACATTTAGAGTAATGTGTTAGCAAATGAGCCCAAATATTTTGGATGAGATTTACTTGGAAACATACACAGAAGTCAGTACTGTCATGAAAACTGTGTTACTTTTTCTTTCTTGTAATCTAGAGCAATGTTTTTGGTTTCTATTTGAAATGAGGATGAAATGTTTTCTCAGGAAGTATTTTTTATCAGGATGTGGTAAAGAAGATACACTTTTCAGGTTTTGGTTTTATTTATCTTAGGAATAGAAAAAGAGTTTAACCTGAAATGTTTCGTTTAAACAGGCTAAATTTAAGCTGCATGTGTGTCAACCCTGTATTATAACAAAACCCATATCCCAGGGATACTATATCCTGGGAACAGACTGTTTGATAGACTTGGTTCTTAGAGGTAAAAATCTGAAGGCTGCTACCTTCATTTTAAAGATTCAGTGATATGTAAAAGAAATCTAGAATGGTAGCAACAATAAAAGGAAATTAAAGATTATTTGACACAGAAATGCAAGTTGGGCAGCATACTTGTGATGTATATGGTTCTGATCTCCCTCCTCATGTATGTGACACCCTTGTTTATACTTCTGAGTGCACAAATGATGGCCCTCCTCCCATCCCACTTTGATCCTTCCTTCGTTAGCTCACTATAATCCAATGCTTCTATCTGCAGAGATCGTTTGCCTGTCGTTAGTTACCTCTGTAAATCTTTGAGAAGCTAAGTCCCACTTTCAATATAAGCTGCTAAAGTCTAAAGTCTTCAGGAACAGACTTGCCATAGAATAAGTATCTATGTCAAGATTTCAGCGTCATAAGTTACAGAGACACATGGATGATCTCAGTGAGGTTAGCGTTTGTGGCTCTGGGTCTGATAGAGGAAGCTGGGATGGATGCATCTAGATGAACAAAGGGATAGAAGACCTGAGATGCTTGGAACAGAGAGAGATGAGTTCATATCTGACTACCACCTGTCAATCAACGTCCAAAATATGTTGTATGCTGAAGATGCCAACAGCCTAACTCATGAACCTAAATATGAAATGGAAAATGAGGAAAGATGACCTTATGTGAACCTGGCTACTGCCTCAGGGTAAAACTGGGCAAATAATAAAACATCGTAAGATTAAACAGTTCTGGTTATGAGTAAAGCCTTTCCACGGTAATGGAACCAGGCTACTGCTTCTTTGCTATCTCTCAGCCCTGACGCATATCATCTCCGTGAGGGATTCCACATAATTCTGGAACCAGAGGAGGAAGTTATGGAGAATTCAGGTTCCGTTTGGTAAGAAGACAGTGCAAAGCTGTTACAATAGCATGAGTTAACAAAAATAAGTCCTCAAGGAAATGTATTTTCAATTAAAATGAAAAAATCTTCAAAGTAGGACAATGTCTGTTTGCTTGTTAAGTAAATTTGAACCTTATGGTACTGTGTATTGTGCTGCTTTAAAGATGAGTTGTTGTTATAAGCATGCCTATTAAATCCTCAGCTTTCTTGCAAATCCACATATTTTAAAGAGAAATCATATGGTCTGAGAGAAAGCAAACTCCAAACAAAATCATAAACCGAGACAGAATGTAGACAACATTTAAGTCTGGTTAGTGTGCTGTGATAAGTCCCGATTCTGGAGAGAGAGGGGCAGAGAGAAGAGAAAGAGAAACCAAGACAGAGACAGATACTGAGAATGGAGAATGTATGGGTTACATGATGAAAAAAGAAAGCTGGAAAAATAGCAAAAATTACTATATTTTAAAATTCAAAATTGTCCTTGGCAATAGAATAGAATTTACTCCAAATCCCTTTATGAAAATCACAAAAGAAGAAAACCGAAATCTTTCAAAATCTCTGAAGCTTTTGAGTTCAAGTGAAATTTGAACTGGGAATTTATACAATAGCAAATTATAGAGAGAAGAGTGGAGTCCATGCATGTGACCCAAGGAGAAGTCACTTCAGAAAAAGCAACCTGACTTTCTATTAGCTTTGGGGATTTTAATAAAGCTTGTGGATTTCTACATACACAAGGAAGCCTGGTTCCTGGTGTACCTCTGATTCTAAAGGAGGTTCCTCTTAACTCTTGAGAAATATTGAATATCTGTGGGATTTCAAAATAATAAGAAATGGATTTGTGTTCCTTTTACTCTCCCTGATATCAAAATCAGGAGTACTGCCTGTTTGGAAGTCACCTTACAAAGTTCTAACATTGAATTTAAGCAAGATCATAGGAAAGGAACAGTTCTGAAAGGCCAGGTGAACGTCAAAGAAAGTGTCAGTTCTCACTCTTTCTAAGATCACCAATCATCATCCAATCCAAGACCCTTGCAAGTAGTGAAGACAATAACAGCTCCATTCTCACCAATGACTGTAACTGTCAATCAGAGAAGCCCTTTGTTAGATGACAGAAAGCTCCAGTCTGGGACAGGTGCTGGAGGGAAGTCATTCGCAGAAAGTAACTTATTTCTTTTCTCTTGTCTTTCCCTTCCCTCCTTTCCTTTCTTTCTCCCTTTCTCTTTCCTTCCATTCTTCCCTTTGTGCTTCAGCTCCACCCTCCATTTCTTCTTCCTCCTTTCTATCATTTCTTCATTCATCGTCCCTTATTCTACTCCTCAGTTCCTTTTCCTTCTCCTTCATTCTTAATATTTTTAGCCTAAACATAGAGAAACTGGAACTCACATGCAGGGCTCATATGACATAAAACAGCATAAACTTTTAGAAAAAAACCAGTATTTTCTTAACAATGTAAACTAACACCTGTTCTGTAACCCAGATATTCCAATCTGAGTAGTCTCCTTATAAATCACAAAACTGTGCGGTATTGCAAAGATGTGTGCATAATTGCTCATAGCAGATTTGTTTATATCAGGACCAAGCTAGAGACCACATACAGGTCTATCAGTGATGAAAATATGAATAAATTTTATGTGCATACAATGGACTTATGCTCCACAATAAAAATAATTTAACTAGGTATATTTATAAAATGATATGGATAAATTAAAATTTTCTGTGCTGAGTAAAGCAAACCAGAAAAAAGCACATTAAGTTCTTATAAAATATAGAATATAAAAACAAATCTTCATATTCAGCAAACTAGTTAGTGATCTTTTGGAACTGGAGTACAAAGGGAGGCAGTTGTGGAGGGATACGATAAAAAGCCTGAAATTTCTTTAACACTATTTAACAGTATGGGTTCTGTAGGTATTTACAAACATGGAAACTCAAAAAATTATGTAGCTTGTGTGGATGTACCACACTGTCTGTTGAACTGTAAATCTATTTTTTTCTCTGAATCGATGATAAAGACGCTAATGCCAAAGAGCAAAGACTTCCAAAGAATTTTAGTAGAAAAGAACTTAGAACAAATAACAGAAATAATTTCCAAGAGAGCTATTGTTGAGAAAAAAAATACCACGAGGAAATCCTGTGTTTCACACCTTGCTCTTGGAGCCTTGCATCCAAAAGAAATCATTATAGAGGAAAAGTGGATGTAACAGAACAAGAATGGACAAAGTTATGAAATGAATCTATGGGTGTGTATGAATTTGTGTGTATATATGCCTACATTTCTGTCTTCCCCCAGAATATATTGGAGATTTTGGAGATTGTAGTACTCAAGGCCAGATATTTTATATTAAGAAATAATAAAAGTTAAAAACTAATACTCTCCCATGAAGTGAATGTGTCAGAGAATCAAATGGCAAGAAACAGAATTCTATAGTTAATGCTCACATTTCAGAAGTTATGACTAGAAATCATTCTGTCCACTTAGCTGTCTTAAGCAGGTTCCAAAGATATATCCCTACAGTCTCTTATGTGGACAGATAGGAACACTCTGAGCAACAGAATAGTTAGACAATATGTCCACATCCCAGTATAGTGTACAAGATCATATGAAAATATGGTTTCTGTATCTCTGAATATGAGAAATACCCCAAGTCAGAAATTAACATTCCTAAATCCTATGTGAAGTTTGTACATTTATACAGACTTTAACAAAGCTTTTCAAACATGATATAAACAGCTACTAATATGTAAAATTAACTTATTTATTTGAATAAGAGCCAAATTGGTTTGAGTGGTTACATGTCAAATGTTCTTGTTTATAATTTATATAAAATAGTACAGAAGTGTGTATGTATCAGAGGTTGACAAGAATAGCATATGGGCTCTTTGTTCTTCTCTGCTCTTGCCCTCTTCCCCATCCCTTATCTTCCCTGTCCCTGCTCTATCCATCCCCACTCCCTTCCCTCCACATGCCCATGACTGGCCTTTCCTCTCCTCTCCTCTTCTTCTTTTACCAAACCTTTCCACATAGAAGAAAATAGCATATGGACATATCATTTTGCTGGCATGATTTGGTATAAAGAGATATAAGAATATAGGAAATGATTGAATTAAGGAAAAAATTTGTTCTCAATGCTGATCCTTGAATATACTTCCCAAGGGAGATATTTCAGAAGGCAAATTATAGACATTTATAGTTTGAGAAATATAATGAATTAATTGTAAAAGGGTCTATTATAAAATAAGATGAGAATTCTTTTAATAATTGCATGGCTATAGGCTTAGATTTTTCAAAATCTACTTTTATTAAGGGTTCCTAAATGCATTAACATCACTTGTAGCCCACCCCCCACCAGAGGTAATAGAAAGGAAAGGCTAACAAAGAAAAAGAGAATGTGGACCAGGTTGGAAATATTTCTTTGGAGCAAATCCAATCTTCATTGTCAGGATTTCCTTAGTTCTGTTTATACAAATTAGCAGCAGCAGCTTGATTTACTTGCAACACCATTCACAAATCAAAAACCATCAGGATTAGCAAACACCATTGATGGATTGGCAACAGCAAGTCAATCCAGAAGAAACTGCAAGGCTCTGCCAATTGACCAGGATCCACAGAAGTGGCAGGAGGCCACCAGAACACCACCAGAAATATTTTGGTGTGTTTCTCTCTATGAAGTCAAAACAAATGATGACCAACAAAGAATGGTAAGGTGTACCAATACCGCCAAGCATTGTTAGTGAAGACCAACATCTGCAAAGCCCAATGATGACCAGTAGAGAATGGCAAAGAATACAAAGACCATCCAACATCATCCACTGTCCATGAAGATATATTTATATCCTTTCCAAATATTACATGTTCTTTCAAGCATCCGCAGTAATAAAACACCACAAGCTCTTTTTCCAAGCCACCTCCAGAAAAATACTACATGTCTGTTCTCAGCTAAACATCGTGCCATGGATCTGCTTTAGCAAAAAATATCCTCTCATAAGATAGTTTCCAGAAAAAAGGTTACAGGACACAACTGAGTCTCCAAAGAAACCAAAAATTTCCATTTCACATGGGTAAAGTCCAATCAACTTTAACAAATGGATAAGAGTATGCTTTTAGATTATACATTCAAACCATGAGCAAATTAGCCAGTCAGAATTATCCATATTGAAATTTGAAGCTCATCTGTTCTAAGAAATAACAAAGATAGCCAATGGCCATTTCCTCCAAAATTAAATATTCCTGTAGAGACAAAAGTAAATTCATGAGACTCAAGGAATAAATGAAAGTTATGAGGTTCAAGCAGTAATTGTTTTACTAGTCTCCTAGGTCCTTCTTAATACAATCCAGTTGACAATCAAGATAATACATCCCAGTCTACATCCCCCTCCTAAATTTGACACTGAAGCACACCTCTTTTAAGCCATACCTGCCTTCCTCTGGCCTGAGAAGTGCCCTTTCCAACTGCCAAATATACAATGTATTTTGTGTATCTGTAAACCCCTTCACCTACAATCAGTATTCTTTTTTAACTTTTTTGAAATTTATGTCTAAATATCATGCACTTTTTAGAAAGCAACACATTCATACTAAAATATGTGCATGAGCAAAAGAAAAAAATAACCACAGATGTATGAAAATTAGCCTAGTAAACTTTTAATCCAGTATTCTGGAAACAAGTAGAGTAGCCCTAGGTAAAGGACTATAGTGACCTCGGTAGTCTGGGAGTATGGGTTGAGATCAACCCAGGACTAAAATAGCCCCTTCACATTCATTTCATCAGTGCTGACCAAAGCCAAAGCAAGCAAGGATGGAGACTCTACAACTAATTTTACTTGTAAATCGATTATTTTGAGGTGATTTGCCCTCACTTAATGGCAGTTGAGGTAAGTCAGAGAGCCCTTACAAAGACTAAGGATCAAATGAGAACTTGTATCTAGCCTTCCTTTTAGATCACCTTAAACTAAATTGCTTTTGTGTACTTGTACACATTCTTTCAGTCTTGTGTACAGGTACACATTCTTTCAGGTCAAAGTTTTAGCTTGAGAACCTTGCCAACTGTATGTCCAACTTCTGAACATTCACAGTCAGACAAATTTACTGTAGAAAACAGTAAGATTTACTTGTTAAAATTTTCTGGTCCCTTAAAATTTAGTAAAGCCACAGGCATTAACTGGAAGGAACATTTACTAAATAATATTAGAATGCCTTAATCAAAAATAATGGATAAAATATATAGGCTCTCATACACAATCTAATTTCTCATTCTGCAAAAGAAAAAAGTGGTTACAATATCTTTCAGGCTTACTATATGCCACAGATAATAAAAAAAGAAACAATAGGAAATTCAACAAGCTAGAACTATTTACTGTCAGGATACAGTAGGTGTCTGGAATACATACTATGATACTCCCGGAAAACATTAACAGGTAAGCATTGCTGAAGGAAGTTTATAAAGGAAACAGTACAAAGCTTGTGATAATGCATTCAACTAATGAAAAAGAGCAGCTATTGTTCCAATAGTGTAGCATCATCCTACCACTACCACTACCACTCTATAAGGAAGCTTCTCTACGTAAGTTCACGTTGCCTCTCTCACGTAGCACATGCCTTAACTGCTCTCATTTGTTACCTAACAAGCCAATCATAGTTTTGAAAATCTTTACTTGTTTGTGCAGGCTACTATAACCACTGTTATTATCTATGAGATGAATTTAACCAGTTCCAAGAAACAAATGTTTATAATCAGTGAAACATTAATACTGACTTTCCCCCAACAAGATGCAATCTTCATTCTGAGGACATGATGGTCTTCAAAATTTCTAACTCAGGATTGGACAGATAATTCACTGGCTAGGGGAAATTTTTGTTTTAGCCGAGAAGACAAGGTACGTTTTCAGAAACCATGTAAGATGCTTCAAAATCAGTTATTAACTATAACTCCAGAGTATTCAAGGCTAGTCCATTATGGGCCACATATACATTTACAGAGAGAGAGAGAGAGAGAGAGGAGAGAGAGGCAGAGGCAGAGAGAGGCAGAGGCAGAGGCAGAGGCAGAGGCAGAGGCAGAGGCAGACAGAGGCAGAGGCAGAGGCAGAGGCAAAAGAGAGGGAGAAGGAGGAGGGGGAGGGACAAAGAGAAATAAAAATAAGTAATTTTAAAAATCCAAGTCCATCGAGCTAGGCATGGTTTCTTTCTGTCTCTCCACTTCAATCTCTCAGTTGATACCACATACTGGCTGACCCAATCAGTTCTCTTGTAAAGACTCTGTGGCTCTGTAGTGCTTGCATTCTGCGTGCCCGTAAAATCATGACTGCCCATTGTCAGCTAGAGCTGTACTTGGAACCCTTGATCCAAAACTGCCTTGGTCTCTGAGTCCTTTGCCAGCTGAGCAGGGAAACAAATCTAAGAAAACTGTAAGTTGATCTTATGCTAACATAAGCCCAGGAAAATGGTCATTCTCAAGGGAAAGTTGGTCGCAGTTATTTAAACTTTCATACTCCAGCTTGGAATGGGTAGAAAAAAATTGAGGTATCTTCAAAGCAGCTTTCCTTTTGTTCTAATTGAAAGTCCATGTGTCGTCTTTTGTATGTTTGTCTGTGTGTGTGTGTGTGTGTGTGTGTGTGTGTGTGTGTGTGTGTCTGTGTGTGTCTGTGTGTTGTTTGTCTGTGTGTGTGTGTCTGTCTGTGTGTTTGTCTGTCTATCTGTGTGTGTGTGTCTGTCTGTCTGTGTGTGTGTACGTGTGTGTGTGTGTGTCTGTGTGTGTGTGTGTGTGAAAGTATCTAAGTGTATCACGCTTTACATGAACCAGAGCTTATAGAGCCCCAGCTCTGTATAAAACGATGAGTCAAGCAAACTGCATACATTTTGATTTTTTTGTGTTTCCCCTAGCATTTCTCACTGAAAACATGAATAACAGCTAACAGTGCAGAGCCGCAGCCTGAGTACAGATTACATTTACCCTTCTCCAGTAGAAGTCTGTTCTCTAGTCTTCTTCTTAGAGCTGCTTTCTCATTGCCCTCTTATTTGTTAATAGTGTTCTTCACAACTCTGTAAGTGAATGCCTGACTTATTTAGGTCCCACCCTCCCCTAACATTCTCCACCTCCTTCTACTTCCTCCAGCTACTTTCCTCTACCTTTTCCATGATTTCTCATCTACTTCTTCCTGCTTTTCATCTTCTCATTCTTTTGATAATCCACTAAAATCAGTTCATACGCAGAGTGCAGTGTATTTCCACCAGTACAGTGAGGGTTATCTACAACCTATTGTGATGCATAGCAATAAAGAAAGTCAAGAAAAGTTAAAAAAAAAAAGTCTTTTTAGTGAGGGTGTATCATTAAAAAAATGTCTCATTTACAGATGAACATAATACATCTATTTTCTACACTTCCATAAGCTGAAATATCTCTGTATTTGCTGCCATTTATTAGATAAAGAAACTTCTGCAGTGAAATGTAAGTTACATTGGTCTATCAGTACAGGGATAAATATTTAGAAGGCAGTTTGATACTGTGTTGTTTAGCAAAATAAGAGTTTGGGCCTATAATCTCCCAGCCCCAGGTTCTTGGCCAAGATTATGATACTAGCTAGGTCTGTGTTCCCTCTGGTGAAACAGGCCTTAGGTCTAATTAGAAAGCTGTTGGTCATTCCAATAACATTTGGGTCACCATTGCGCCAATGGGCATATATAGGAAAGCTGGTTATTATGGTAATTTGTGGTGTACACACCTCGGTAGGACTGTTGAAAGCTTTTTAGTGCCAGCAGCCAACAGAGCTACATCTTTCTCCATATAAGCTAGCCATCAGGGAGAGTATTTTGAAGTCAATCAGTCCAAATTGACATTTAATTACCTTTTAATGCAAAATACCATAAAACAGTGGGATTTAAATGAAAAGGGCACATTTTATATAAGAACAATATTGTTACCATGAGTCAAGGTCTAGGTCTGATGTTTCTAGGTCTTTAACCTCTTTTCCAAAGAATTGAAAAAGGCAGACATCAGACAGGTTTGCAAAAGTAGTAAAAGGACCAATTACAGAGGAATTTACTATTAAGATTGACAGCAGGCCATATGAGTGAAATTGCTGTAGGAACTCAGCTACAGCCTCAGCTCCTTTTTGTAGTGTCTCAAGGAAGGAGGAGCTGATTGCTAATGGTTATAATGAGGACTGCTCTCTGTATTGATTGAAAGATTTAGTCATATATCAGTATGATGTCATATTGCACATCTCCTTTCCCATAATGCATGTTTTTCATTTTATGCATGTTTAGTTATTTGTAGACATAAAGTGAAAACTACAAGATCTCTTTAAAACATTTGCTTGAAGGACACAGTTTTATCTTAGTGCTCATGAACCCAAAAGTAGTCCAGGCTAAACTGACCTTCTTAACACCTTTACATCCAGATACATTGGAAATATATAGAGATAGAAATTTTCTAAACATCTTTGTTGTTAGAGGCAAAGGCATTTATTTATTCAGACAGGGGTGTATGTGTAGCCTGATAAAGGAGAGGATCTGAAAGAGGAAGAAATTGCTAAATTATGTGCACAGAATAGTAGGTAAAGGAATTAGGCTGCCGAGTACATTATTTAGGGAGGGAAGTGTACATACAACCAAACCAAATAGTATCAAAGCTATAAAACAATCCCCTCTGTCTGCCTCACTATGAAAAGTCAATATCTAACATATATCTATGTGTCTTAAACCTAATAAGCAATTATACTTTTCATGCTCCTGTATGTTCATCTTCTCAGCTTCCAAAAGAATCACTCATTAAGTTCAACACCCTCTCAAGCTGCTCTTTCAATGGCATAGCCAGGAATATGCCACACTACTGTACCACACATGTCTCAACACGAGTAAGCTGACCAACAAGATTTACGACCACAGAAGAGTTACATCTGGAATTCGGAAGTAAATGAAGATTACATTGGTAAGGGGACTATATTTAACCCTGAGGATTACTCAAGTGAAGCGAAGAGAGCATCGAACTTGGTTAAACTTTAAGGCAGACATGAACATGGACACTGAGACCTGAGAGTGTACACACAACTGAGTGAACTGATTCATTTTTAAATGCTAAGATTGAGAAAGACAATTTGAGTATCTGTATTTGGTTACCTAGAAACTATAGTTTGAAGAAAGTTGGAGGTAAAAGGCAGAGATGGAAATTAATTCGTAGATGTGATGAAACAAAGCACCATCTAATATCCACGCCATAGACAAAACAGAGGTCTATGTCTGAGAAGCAGAGACAATGGAAGTTTCTGCTTTCAGAAATTCCTCTTAGCGCTGCTCGCACCATGCAGAACACGGATCATACAAAACTTTCTGTGGATTCTGCCTCCTTGATGTAACTGTCAGTAAATGCCTCCGACATTCTGTTTGTTCCTTAACTCCCCTCTCCCCTTCTGCCCTACAGGAAGAAGAAGCTGTCAAAAAGTGAAATGATTTTATATTTACAAGGCAAAGGAACCTCTAAATGACCTCGGAGGTTCACACACACGAGTCACAGCTCTGGGACGGTCTGCAGGCTTGTGGTTGACAGACATCACCTGATGGACTGGAAATCAATTTGATCAGATGTTTTTATGGATTATTGTGGCCTTGGCTAATTACAAAAGATTGTCTCCCTAGATCCCAGAGTTTCTAGAGCTGACTTTGAGCAGATGTACAGAGGATTAAGCTGAAGGCCTGACAGTTTTCCCTAATTATCTGTCGCAAGGGCAACACTTAGCTCATCTTGACATTTATGTCAAGAACAGGCTGAACTTTTATTTCTAAGACCACACACCTTTTTTCTCCATAGTTATCTTTGTTTAGATGATATGGCTGTCCACATTCATCTTCATTTACATAGGGTTGGAAGAAATGGCAAATACAAAGAAATGGAAATCTGTTTTTTTTGTTTGTTTGTTTGTTTTTGTTTTTTTTAATCTAAGGCAGGCAGATAATGTGAGAACTGAGATGAACAAGAACAAAACAGATGGTGTTTAAACATCATCACCTAAGTTTAACCATAAGGTATGGGCTTATAAAATGATTTAACCGTAGAAGGGTGACATGCTTAAAGAAGAGAAAGGGCAAAACTGATTGTGTTATATGTCTAGGTCCACAGTGGTCTTTACCCAGCCTAATAATAAATATGCCTTCCAAAAATTCAGGCTTGCATCCGTGAGGTAAATAAGATCATTTTTTAGGAGACTCAAAATGTCTCCAGAAAGATTTTGACCAGAGCAGAGTTGAAATAAATGTTTTGCTTTCCTCAAAGCAAGGGTACTTTTTCATGATTATTCAATAGAGAAGGCATTTCTCTGGAATATAAGTTAGTATTAAAGCTATATGGCTGCTACATGAAGATTCGGGTGTAACAGAAAAAGAGGAGCATGAGTCCCTGAAACAAAATTCATTTGCACATGCATAAAAAAGACAGCCCATTGGACAGTTTCACTTGGAGATAATAAAACAGAAGAAAGGCAGGACAATGGAAAAATGATATTGGAAGCCTAGTATATTAAGTATTGCACAAAATTCTAAAAACATTTTTCTCTCAATGATTATGCTGTGAATCTAGATTAATTTTTGCACTCATGACTAATAAAACACATGACAGAGTCATGAAAAACAGTATTGCATTACACAGAAGACAAGATGTTCTTGTTACCATGAGATTTCTGAGATATCCATGTGAATTCACCCAGAGAAACTGTTGAGTCAGGTGGAAAGAGTCAAAACAGGAATAATGTTTGATTTTTTTAAAGGCAGTTTCAAAGTCTAGTTACCTTAATTTCTTTCCAGACATGCGTGGCTAGGATAAGAACTAGACTTTGGAAAGAGTGAGAGTATGCATCAACATTCTCAGCAAGTGCTTTGGTGCTTACGCGAACTATTGTATAATATGCTAGAGGCTAGAGACAGAAAGTGAGGCGTAAGTCCTATTGTTGAAGATACCACACAAATTTCAGACCTAGGGCCCCAAGGACCCTGAGTTGGAAGTGACCTGAATGACTTCTCACTAAGAACTAGCTTTCATCGAGTCTACTTATACCATGGCAAGCAGCCAACTGTCCCACTCAGTTATGATGCGTATGAACCATGACAATGACCAGCATGGTATGCTAACTCTTGGGGTAAATTAACAGTGCACATACCTTGCTGGGTAAGCAACAACTCTTTAATTGGACCTAAGACTCACTAAACAAGAAGTAAACCATCCATGGTACTGGAAAAACCTACCCACTTATCCAGAGGAAGTAAAGGCAAGAATCTTGGAGAAGAATGTCCAACTACCATTTAACTAAACCAACATAATCCACAATTACACACCAAATATTTGTCCTTATATTCACAGATAAATGTAGTCCTCATCCTTCATCAAGGAGACATTGCTTTGAAAATGACAAAGACCATTATAGAAAACCATGCAATCAAAATACAGAGTTTTGGAGGCTAGTTCCAGTGGATATATCTTTAAAAACAAACAAACAAACAAAACTGTATCTAAAGTTAGAGAACACTATGGAAGTGGCAGAAGATGAAGGAGTTTGCTATGTAATTGTGTCCCATTGCAATTCTAGCAACTGCATTCATAAACTCGCACCAACATGACTACCTTGAAATGAGCTGACGGAGGACAGGTAAAGATGTGCCAAAGTGGACAAGATAAGAAATCCGCAACCCTAAATAAAAAACTACAGACAGCCAGAGAATGCTGAAAGTGAGAGAAATAGTCTCCTCTCAGAGAAAAGCACACCTATTGGCTATCTCATACCAGGCGGTCAGTCCTGCAACATATACAGAGGAGAAACATTATATAGACTGAGCAGACTCTATTAAAAATGTGTATGTGAGCATGTATATAAAACAATTGTAAAAAGTGAGACATGAATTTGAGGAAGTGCTCAGAGGGGTATATGGGAGGTTATATAGAAAGGGGAAAAATAATGTGGTTGTAGTATAATCACAAAAACAAAAGAAATAAAAAATCACAAAGAAAAGAAAGCAGTTCGTAATATCAAGGCACTGTGTCTCATATATTATCATATTGTGTAACCTGTAGAATTTAACAAGATATTAACATAAATTTTAACTCCTTTTAATTAAAAAAGTCCCACTTATTCTGTATTTTAAAAATATCACTTCAGAAAATTTGATGTATTGAAGAAGCAAAATATATGCACATGGTCTTTCAATTTCAAAATCCTGCTAAGTTTAAGATTTCATAGTTTTTTTTTTCAGATCACTATTGACAGAAGTATAAACTTATTTAAAGCTAAAGTCAATTATGGTAGGAAATACATTTAAAATACAATAAAATATCCCCAAACAATTTGCTTGGAGCAGTGGGTACCTGGGACCACTATCCCTCTGCAGAGTTTCTTCAGAGGCTATACAACAAAATTAAATGTGTGCAGAGGAAATGACAATCAGTGGCCCATAAGCTACATCACTACCAAGGTAAAATTTGTATCTATTTTAGAAACTACATTATTTAACCTTCCTCACAAAGGCATTAGGGAGATTAACTGACTAGATAATTTCACAAAGTTCTAGACAATAAAAGGCAAAGAGATAAATGTCGAGGATTATTGCTTTAGACCTTTGCCAACTCTGAAAGACCAAAGTTAATGTTTTGTTTCGTTTTCCACTGTCTAGGTATCTCAAGTTCATTAGCACCAAGAATGGGGGTAATGGGAGGTAAGAAGCAGCTCTGGAGGAGAAAGTGTGCAAGCTCGCCTCCCAGGGGAAGCCAAAGTTGTTGGGATTTATTAGAGCATTTCTCCACTTACGAAGAGTTGAGAAACAATTTTCCGTGAGTGTTTTATGCTACTTTCTGACTTACTGGAAGAAACACTGGCCTCCTTCATTTACAATTATGTGTTCAATGATGTCTGTACCTCAAAGGACCGTGAAGATGGAAGCCTGTTCTTTCTGTAGCCAATGGAAAGCTTACAACCAAGCTGGAATGATGTATGATGTCATTTCTGTATTCTACAAAGCTTCCAGGCTTTATTATACTAAGACGATCTTTCCTTGTTTGGTTCAGGTTTGCATTTCCTGGCTCTCTGTCATGCTGTGTGAACCGAGGTTTATGGAAATGTAGACACTGCAGCTCCTAATGTTTCTCAGTGGAAGATTTCTTAGAATCTGACATAGGAATATCCATTCCATGTCCGTGTTGCAAATCTCTGAAAATGTAGAGGCCAGTGCTTATAGTTATGTTTGGGTAAAATATTAAACCCTTGCCAATTCTATATGCTCAAATGCGTGTTAGTACAGGAAAGCAAGGGAGCTGACCAAAGTCTAACAAAATAATCTAATTCAGTAGAAAATGTTTCTCACACACAAAACACATCTATTTAGTCACTATATAAATATTGATGTTTTATAATACACTAATGAAAATTCTAAATACAGAGGATCTGACTTTCTGCCTCACAGTGAGGATGAAATGAGTGAAAGATATTGAGATGATTAAATGCTGATAAGAAGACAATGGACATGTGAGGCTTTACCTAGGGAGTAAAGCTTTTGTCCCTTTCTTCATCTCCATGTTTGTCATAAGAGCCTATTTCCATATAAAAGTGGAGTTAAAATATCGTCTGCCAGTTTCAAGCCTATGTTGATCAGTCATCGTCTATAACAGAGAATTAGAAGCCAGAGTCCCACAGCATTAGATTTTCCAAGTCCTGCTGTCATGTATTCTAGGAGCCACTGTATTGGAAAGATGGACAAACAATGTATTACTAGAAAACCCACAGACTCTCACTGGGTGTCTCCTAAATGTTGGAGCTTTAGATGTAAAGGAAGGACATCTAAAATGGAAGAAAGGAGAGAAGATGTTTACAGAGAAAATCATCTTGAGAAAATAATAGAGGACAGAAACTCTTCACCCCGACAGCACTTCCCACTATATTCACACTCAGTGCAGCTTGGGGAACATTTAATCTAATCATAGAGTGTTCTGGTGAATCAGATTCCCCTGCTGAAATTTAATCTTTGATCTCCCAGTTGCAAGCCACATGATTTCATGGTCCAGTTTACCTAATCTACAAGACAACCTTCACTGTTTCTCAAAATCAAGCTTCTAGCTCCAGAGACTTGTTCTGTGAGTCCATAGGCAAAATGGGACATAGACTGTCTCTGAGGAGTTCCTTCCTAGTATACTTACTAATGCCTTATACCCATTTCTCAAAGTTATGTAATTCTCTTGCAGGGGGAATTAGACTGCATCAAGGGCTACTGACATTGTATATGTTTCATGATGCTTTTTCCCTACAGGCAAAATTAATTAGAAAAAATTACAACCTTGATCTTCTTAGGCAATCATAGCAATGGTAGCAAAAATAATTTTAATAAACAGAGTTAAGGGCATAGTCAGAAACAACCTCCTGGCATATATGTGAATTAAAGAAGTGTCTAGGAATCACTGTTTAAAATTGTCATTTACTGTTATAAATGCGAGCAGAGCTAAGGTTCTGGTGTCAAGTTGAGAAAAACACTGAGGCGTTTCACTTTGACCATGTGCTTTCGTCTGACTACTTTGAAGTGGCTCATGATCTGTTATGTCTGAACCAGCTTTTGTCTCAGAATTCCTGTGTGGAGGCCAATAGAATCCTCAATAATCAACAGTGAGATTCTATAAATGCCAAAAATATAAAGGTATAAGAAATTGAGCAAGTCACTATGAAGTCTAGCCATGGAAGCTGACATAATCTTGTAAACTGAGACACATCATGATTTTAAATTACAAAACACGTTCCTGGATACTAACAAAGGGTTACTCAAAAAGACTTGGCTTCTGCACTCATTATTCTAAGGGAAATAGTAGTGAGTAGAATTTCAGGACGCTTGACCATCTAGCTGGGAAGAATTTGGATATTCCCTCGAGGCTCAGCCTTGTATTTCCTACTATTAAATAGCTTTCCTCCTTACCTTATGTGGAGCCTAAGGGGCTTAAGGGGGAATTCTGCATAAAGGAATAATGACTCTGCTTTACCCTGAATACAGAAGAAGGGAGTACCGTCATTTGTTATTAACGAAAAGCATATATCCCCATACATGGATTTGCTTCTGCGTTCAAAAATGTTTCCTTTTTTCCTCAAGAACAATATTTTCTGCCTCAGCTTTGGTGCCATCTTAGAATTCTTCTTCTACTGAGACTTTTCCTATGGTTGCAGTGTTCAAGAGTACCCCTGGATTTTACCGCCATGCTAGAATTCCTATCCCCAAGTCCTGAATTCATACATCCAGATGTTCCCAAATTTCTTTACAGCACCCTCATTGGCATCTGAGGGGCTCTGCTGTGGACTGCTGATAGTGTGACAGTATTTCGAATGCGGTTGTGACATTTCGAAGGACTGGTCATGTGTCCTTGACAATTTCTCAGTGACTCTTCCCCCATTTCCGTAAAGAAAGTGTCAGAAATTCATCCTGTTGTCTCAAAGATCTGACAGGCCTGAGGGATCTGCACTGGCGTGTTGCTAGGGGATAA
Source organism: Rattus rattus (assembly GCF_011064425.1). Classification (NCBI taxonomy): domain Eukaryota; kingdom Metazoa; phylum Chordata; class Mammalia; order Rodentia; family Muridae; genus Rattus; species Rattus rattus. The sequence continues at coordinate 14,588,280 of NC_046168.1, read as the reverse complement.
TCAGAAGGCTCCTCTGGGATGTGTTGAGATACTTGGTATAAATGTTTTATAAAGTAGAATGTGGAGTTTCTCTTTGTACAACTTTTATTTTAGTTATTTTGGGAAGCCATAAACACTATGGTCATGGTGTTTATGAGTGTGCGAATAGACTATGATCTACCATAGCAATAGTGATTCAATTTAAGACACCGAAGGAATTCAGAATGTTAGGAGTCGCATAGAGAAACGAAAGGCAGAATTTTGTGCAGAATCCATAGCACACTGAAACCCATCATAAAAGAAGAGGGTGGTTAGGTGTGGTGGCACAGTGCTACAATCCTGACATCTGTTAGGGTGGCAGCAAGATTATAAATTGCAGGAGGCAGATTCAACAACATAGCGAGTTTAAGTAAGCCATGGCTACATAAGTTCTTGCATCAACATCCATTTCTAAATAGAAATCTTAGTTACACTCTATAACATGTTTCTAAGAATTCCCAATTGTCCGGAAATTCAGATGAATTCTTCTTTTGGATTAAAGGTCTGCAAGATTTAATAATTCCATAGCATTCAGCTTCTTACATTTCTTCAATATCCCTAAAGCCTAATACGTCACTGCAGTGGGGGCCAAAACTAAAGTGTAACATAGTTCTTGTTACTAAGGAACTTAAAATCTAGCAAAGGAATGAAGTTTCACTCAAAGGATTCAACAGTAAATTATTATATGCCAAAACAGACAATAATTCTAAGTTGTGCTTAAGCTTTCTGGGAAGACATCTGGAAGGAAAAGTTCTTGTATCAGGTGAGGGTTTGAAGCTATTCATTCAGGCACTCTGTCCTAACAATAGTTCTATGCCATGTTTGGATATTATATAAATAGTATTTATATGTAAATTTCATAAAACCTAAAGGAGAGTCTAAAATAATTCATATTTGTGCGATTTTAAAATATATTTGAATTACAACCTAACTCCATCATTTTCCTCATCTCTTAGTCCCTCCAAACTCTCTTAGACGCTCTTCCCTTGCTCCCTGTCAAATTCGTGGGTTTTACTTTTTTTAAATTTTTGTCACAAATGTGTACATGTGTATGAACATGGGTGTGGATGTTTGTGCATGGGTGTGTGTGTGTGTTTTGCATATATAGTTCTATGTATTGTGGTGTCTAGAGGCTGGAAATATTTCAATTTTCCTAGATTTATTGATAATCAAAAATTAATTTTGCATTTATATCCCTTGGGTACCTACTTTACCTATTACTACTCTATGCAGATTCCATTGCACATGCTGTGGGTTACATCATATAGTTTCATTACCTGATTTAGTAAAAAAAAAAAAAAAAAAGAAGGAAACCTCTTAATTCACATGTTTTAGTGAACTGCCCCATCAAACTTTCCATTTTGTCAGGGTGTCCTAAATGTCAAAATAAGGTGCGCCTCTCTGATATGGAACTCTTAGAGGAACTGACTGCTCTAATTGGTTTCTTCTCATGACTCTTTCTGACACACTCATACCCACTGGTAGTCCATGTTGTGATTCTAGAAGCCCCATTCTTACCTTCCTTTTCTTTAGTGACTTAGAGGAGTGGCTCTGGATGAGCCTAGAACTACAGTAGTGGGCTTTATATTGCGTTGATTATGAAGACAACTTCTACCTTTCCAACTTCTCATTCTTTTCATAAGCAGGTTTGCTTGACAAAGTTGCACAATGCCAAATATCCATGTCAAGTGCACGGCTCTTGCTCTGGAGCAAAAGGCAATACAAACGATCCTTCTGAGACTCCTGAGAGTGTCTTTGCACTTTTGCATTAAGAAAATGTACAGGTGCAAGATGGAGATGGTGGAGAATGTGTCTTCTCATTGGGCAACTGCTAAAGATAGATTTCTCTTTCATGCAACATCAGAAACAAAGTGCCTCATGTTAATCAAATGGCTTTCATGTTCATACAAGATTCAAATGGACTAAGTTTGAAGAGTAAATTTGTCTTAGTCAAAGGGACACATTTATATAGGAAAGCTATTAAGAATAAATTAAAGAAACTTAGGGCATTTTGTCCTATTAATTGTAACTTGGTCGTTCTCCTTTGATACAATCCACTTTAGCCTTGCTTTGTTAAACCTACCTGATACTGGAGATATGAAGGAAAAAGTCACAACACTTTCTGAGTCATGACTGTCTTTAACATGGTGATTTCAAAGTAAATAATCACTATGATATTTATTAGCTATAAAAAATTTTAAGACTAATTTAACCTTAATTTTCACAATTTCCTGTTCACTGATACACATGGTGATCATCACTTCAGATGTAGGGTTTTAAATGCCGGTTAAATGTTTCAAATATTTATCGATTTTACTAATTGTAGTTATTATTTCTATGAATATCTTATCATTTAAGTTAAATTTTAAATATTTTAGGATAATGTTTAATATGTCTATAATTTTCATTTGAAATGCAAGATATTATGACTACATCAACGATATTCAGCTGATTAGAACACTGTGTTTTGTGGAGTGTTCTCTAGGGCCCAGAGACTATAAGAAGAGAGATAACACTTATTAAATTGTTGTTTTCTTAGACATGTCTATGAGGTATTTGAAATGAAGATGAAGGAGCAGAACTCAGTGATAGATTGATAATTCATCCCTGTTCCATACTTGATAACTATTGTAAGCATTTTTATTAAAGACGTTACAGAGTGTGAACGCATTATCCAATAAAGATGAAATCTGAAATGCTTTAAAGTGTGAACTTTTTGCATTAACATAAAACAAAAAGTGAAATACCTCACACTCTGAAATGTGTAGCATATGTGAGATTGTCAAAATGACTTCAGAATATTGTCTTCCTAGGAAACACGACGATCTTCGTGTTTAGAAAGTCGTCACTGTCGCCTGTCTCGCTGTGTCTTTGTAAATATTGCCAAATCTGAAACATAAACACTCTGGTCTCAACCACTTTGAATAATGCATTCTCACGGAACTTCAAAATACTCCGAAGCCATTATTTTTAAATTCACATTTGCTTATGTTTCCTTGCTTTCACAGCTTGAGTTCAGTGTCATCCTTTTTCTTACAAAACCAATACTAAACCATGATTTTTGGTTATAGAGGATTAGTTCTTTGGATTCCAGAGTTTACTGTATGCTTGGAAAATCTTAAGCTGGGAAGCAAGAGAATGACATGGGTGAGTTCTCATGCCTTTTAAATTAAAAACAAATGAACAAAATCAAGCCTTTGAATTACGTATTGCCAGTAACATTGTGAACAGGGAGATTGCAATTTATGGGAATTGGCATTTAAGTATAAGGCTTGATAGATCCTTGGAAATTAAATAAGGAGAAGTTTTTCTGTTATTTAGCACACATTGGTATTCTTGTATAACTGGAGACAGATACTCTGGTATTATGTAATAATATCAGGTCTTCAAACTTTTGGAATATGAATCAGGAGCACATGAGCATGGGTGAACTCTCCTAGGCATTGACCGTGTTGACATACAACTGTACCCCATTTCTCCCAATGTCCAGTAGCAATGTCCAGTAATCCATGTGATCATGGACTTCCTCAACCTATTGTGTAAAATAACACTGTGATTCACCCTTTGAATTCCTAACTAGTATTTCACTTAGAAAAAACATGAACTTAGATTATAGCTTAATGCATTTCTGTTGTGAAGGTAGATAAGATAGGAATGGATACGATTAAAAATATTGAGGAAAAACTGGATTATTCACCCTTAGTTTACACATTAGGTTATCAAATCAACTATACTAAAGTTCTCATTTAAACTCTATTCCTGCACCTTTTACTATATTTGATGCTACAGACCATGTATTTTAAGGAGCTTCTGTAGAAACTGAATTGGCCGTAGTATTCGGATCTGGTCTCATTTAATTCACTAATAAGCCATGTAATCCCAAGTAATTTATCTTTGAGGTTTGAGTTATTCTGTATATAAATAAATGCATTAAAATTCATGCAACTCCTTTCATTTTTAAAATGCTAATGATACCCATTCACTTGTTCATGTACTCATTTATTACAGAGTAAGGGTAATTACAAGTTCTTCTTGCTATTTCTTGTTAGCATTTTTTTATATAAACTAAGAATTTTTTTGGCTACTTCAAGACCGCTTCAAAATGAAAGATGCTTCCGGTTTTGAGTTGAGAACACACTGTAAAGTTATATAAGACTAAAAAAGGAAAGAAGGCCAAACAATATAGAATAAAATGCCATGAAATAATATGAGAAAAATCAATAAGCACATTGCCTCGGGGACAGGTTTAGCTAACTGCTTACATGGGTCACCTTTAACCTGAGAGAATTTCAGGTCAGTTGATTAGATCAAACACTATCTTCTAAATTACTTCTCATATGGAAAGATCTTTGTCTCATATGGAATGGCCCATCCTTTGAAAATCCAGACCCTGCTACCACCAGTACTCCTGAAAATATAAAATCCAGCATCTCATCTCAGATTACAACTACTGGCCATCCGTATCCCACTAGTCAGACATTCAGGCTTTCCAGCCTCTCCCACCAAATTCACCCAGATTCATTTCTATCCTGACTTTATGTTGCTCTCATGATTCTCTCATATAGGCACATACTTGCAAATTCCCTTTACAACCATCTCTTTATCAATGAGACTTCTATAAGATGACGAGACTTGGTGAAACCTGTTTCCTTCATGCTTTAGAAGTTGGATATGACTAGAGAAAGCCACTAGACCTTGAATATATCAGTCATATTTATTAACAAAAAATGATCTTGTGATAAAACATGCTGCTTCCTTATAAAATACACAAAGCTCATTCTTCAATGCATCGTACACAGATCGTTATGTCAATTCAATTTCATTAGAAAAACAGAAAATATGTGTACATGTGTTATCTCATCATATAATGTACCTCTGCCTATAAGTCATCCTTTTTATTTCCTTAATGTTCCTTCATCTAGCTAGCATAGTGGCTCCCAATTGTCTATGAATCCTCATTACCTTCTCTGTGTTCAGAGCTGTGCTTTAACTGTGCAAGTTCTCTCTCACCTGCTATATTCAATTTTTCTTTAATATTCCACCATTTCCTTGATGATAATGACTTCCTATTGTGTCATGAGCTTTGTAAAATCATTTTTACATCATTCAGTTTTCATCTTCTTTTTATTTTTTATAACCTCCCTGCCCCAGTTTCCACCTTCTAACTACTGCTGCCTGTTTTCCTAGAAACTGAAGATGAAGTTGTTCTTGTTTTCTGTTTTCTTTCTATTCATTATCAGTGACTGAAATTTTCCCCATTATACCAAGTTTTCTTATAGCAATATTTGATCTCTACTTTGACAACCAAGTGTTAATATTTGCCCTCTGTGAAACAAGTTTATAATCTAAGAATCCATAGATGTCAATAATTCAGAAGGAATACTTTAAATCATATACTAGAGACTGTTTCTTATCTGTCTTTAGCTTCTGCCTTTTTTTCTCAATTTATCACCTTTCTTCTGTTGATTTTACAGAATGCTGACCAAAGGCAGCTTGGAAAGAAAGGGTTTATGTTATCTTATAGTCCATCATGAGATGAAACCAAGGCAGGGACCCAAGGTAAGAACCTGGAGACAGGAACTAAAGCAGAGGTCAAGGAGAAACATTGATTACTGGGTTTTTTTGCCCTTGTATGCTTAGCTGTCTTTCTTACAGGACTACTCCACCAAGGTTTTTCTTGCCCAAAAAGACGCTCCCACATCAATCAGTAATAAAAAAAATGCCTGAGTACATTATCACAGATCAATGTCATAGAGGATTTTTCTCTATTGCATTTCCCTCTTCCTAAATTACTCAAGTTTGTGTTGTCAAAACTAAATAAGTAAATAACTTGACACTCAATAATTTAACCTTACCATGTCCTAGATTTAGGAAGCACTTTCTTTAGGAACCACAATCTGTCCCTAGTTAAGTTGATTTAACCAACTAATTTAAACATTATTACTACCTCAAAGATTTCTCAGTAATATCTATTACACTGGTTTCTATGAGCTGAAGTGAAATAATACTACATTCTAATTATCACATATCCTTTGGGTATCTGGTAGCTCATCCTATTAAATTCAAGTGTTGAATACATATGATACATCTATTGGATACATATGCACATCTCAGAATCAATATGTGTAATTCAGAGTTCTTTTTACTAGATATTTTATGTATACACATTTCAAATGTTATCCCCTTTCCCCAGTTTCCTATTCTTCCATTTCTCCTCCCCCTGCTTCCATGAGGATATTCCCCTTCCCATTCACACACTCCCACCTCAACACCCTGTCATTCACCTACCCTGGGGAAACAAGCCTTTACAACACCAAGGGCTTCTCCTCCTATTGATGCCAAGAGAGAAAGGAACACTCCTCCATTGTTGGTGGGATTTCAAGCTAGTACAACCACTCTGGAAATCAGTCCAGCAGTTCCTCAGAAAATTGAACACAGTAATTCAGAATTCTTAAATTTTACTTCCAACATGTTTAAACTATTTTGCAGTCAGGTTATTGACCCAATATAGAGCACTGTTAGTAATTCTGTTGAAGGAACCTCCTGACGAATCAGAATCTCTCCATTGCTTCACTCTCCATAGCACCAAGCCAGCTAATAAAATTGCTTCCTGTCTCACTCCACTGTTGCTTCCACAGACCATTTGCTAATGCTTTGTGCAGAAACCAAAATGCTGTTTTGAAACACACAACTGAAATTATCAATTCCAATAGTACTAACACACACACACACACACACACACACACACACACACAGAGAGAGAGAGAGAGAGAGAACAAACAAATAAAAAAACAACCACCATTCTGATGGTTTATTACTTTAACTTGAGCAAACTGCAGAACAATATAAACATTCTATCCCACAAACCACCCAGGACATGTCCTCCACACAAACCTGAAAATCACACACACCCACTGTTCTCCTTGTTTTCTCCTCATTTTTAAAATATTTTCCTCTACGACAAACACATCTGAACCTTTCTCTAATTCTTCCTCATTCTCTGTACACAGAATTCTGTCTCCTGTTCTCCAAGTCTGTTTCATACTCCAAGTAAGAGAATAAATGCCATTAATAATAAATGTCTTACTGCCACCCAGCAGACCAAAAATAGACAATTAGTCTACCTCCACTATGTTCTTCTTCCTTCCTTTACCTCTGATAGTGTATTTTTATCATATAATATGCAAGTACTTGGGGACAAAAGCGTTATCTTTTTTAGTTCCCAGCATGTGGACAAATGAACCATTTGCATGAAAACTGTATAAAATCATTTTATATATGTGTATGCAATGTAAAGACATCAAGGGGAATGTGCCAATCAAGTACCAACTCAACTGAAGAACAAGAAACGGTCTCAGAATCTGTTTCCTTTATTTTCAATCACTTTGTTTTGTTTTCTCATTTTACCCCTAGGGATTAAATTTAGGTCCTCACACATACAAGAAGATGTCTTGTGATATAGTATTTCCGAGACACATGTCATAGCATACAATTGTATAAAGAATGCAAGGTATATCTCAGAGAATCAGAGGCTATTCATCTAATGGCAAAAAAAAAAAAAAAAAGCAACAATAAAAAATCTCAATGAACCCCGGGAGTCCTCTGCTGCATATATGTTAGGGGCCTTATCTCAGTTGGTATATGCTGTCTGTTTGTTGATCCGGTTTCTGAGAGATCTCGGGGGCCCAGGTTAATTGAGACTGCTGGTCCTCCTACAGGGTCGCCCTCATCCTCATCTTCTTCCAGCTTTTCCCTAATTCAACTAGAGGGGACAGCAGCTTCTGTTCATTGGTTGGGTGCACATGCATCTGACTCTTTCAGCAGAGTGTTGGGTCTTTTGGTGGGCACTCATGATAGGTCCCTTTTTGTGAACATCCCATAGCCTCAGTAATGGTGTCAAGTCTTGGGGCCTCCCCTTGAGCTGGATCCCATTTGGTGCCTGTTGCTGGGTCTTCTTTTCCTCAGGCTCTTCTCCATTTCCATCCCTGCATTTCTTTCAGACAGGAAGAATTATGGGTCAGAGTTTGGGGTGAGTGGGGTGAGGACATCCTTGTGGAGACTGGGGAGGGGTGCGGGGAGGAGGTATGGGGTGTGGAACAGTCAGGGTGTGGACTGGGAGGAGAATAAAATCTGGAGTGTAAAAATAAATAAATAATAAAATATATATTTTAAAAACACTCAATAAATAAATGATGCTAGCTTCTGTATTAAGGAATATTCTCAAAAAAGTGCTTAAATAGTCCCAACAGGGTTATCAGGTAGCCTGAGTGCTCCCGTGTTAATAAGGAATGAGCTGGAAAGAACAAATGGCCAAATTTTGGTATGTGTAGCTGTCGCAACTGGATTTGTAACATGTACAAATAGCATGTGCTCACTCGCATGGCTACTCCTTTCACACTTCAAAAATGCCACCGAGGGCCAGTCAAAGGAAGAAGGTGTGCATAACAGGAATGTGGTGGCATTTCCGGTACACTTACAAATATGTGAACATGGGAGAGATTGTTGGAACATGCTAAAACAGTGAGAAACTACCTTAGTGTGGGGTGCAGTGAAGCCATTCTGGAGGCATAACAAAAAAATGATGCCGTTAATAGTAAAAGAAGCACACAGTGAAGCATCCTGGCTTGGCTCATTCAGAGCATGAATTATCATTCTGGTCGTTTTAAATTGTTATTCACTCCAACGATGGGAATACACAGCCTTGAAGGGCTTATGAAGTGAGCATATATAAGATGCCTGCTTTTCAGCAGTTACCAAATATTAATCCTCACCTTCAATAAGCCTTTACCAAAAGAGTAACTTAGCATATAGATAGTTTCCCAGTGACCTGCCACTTAGCTGAGAATAGGTTGAGAAAAAAAACACCACAGCCAATGAAACCTGCCTCAGACCTAAAACTTTTCCTCTATTAAGTCTTTTCTTTTGCAAACAGAAATGAAAGGTGGAAGGAAGAAAGGCAGTGAAGACAGGGAGGTATGAGGAACTTGGAGCGATGCCTCTCTTTATCCATGGCTTTTCCACAGCCCCCCTCATTTCCTGGCCATTGTTATCCAAGAAACCAGCTGGAGAGGTACGAGCAAACACAAGATTATCTCAGACAATGAGTAGCAGAGCACCGGAGTTAATCTATGTGCAATGGATCAATAGCCTGATCCGTAAGATACAGAAGTGGCCAAATCAAATGGCTTTCTGTTTGCTTTGCTAGTTAGGCTTTGAAGCTCTATTTTTAAATTTCCACTTTGTCTCTCTCCTTAAGAGTGCTCGTGCAAGTGAAAGACCACACATTGCAGCCTGGGATAAATACCCAAGAGCCCCATAAAGGTAAGTCAGGGATAATTTATATCCTGGCTTTTTTAGCCACAAAAGCACAGTTTGAGACAGGTTCTACAGCACTTGCTAAGTATCAAATAAAGACTGCTCTTTCTCTATAGTTGTTGAACAAGGACTTGGACTTTAAAACTTTTTATTTTAACTTTTCTACTAATCCACATTCAGGGTCCAAACCTGAAAAGAGACATATTTACATCATTCATTCATCCTCTGACTAACCTTAAAATTTATATGGAATACTAAAATTTAATTGAAACAGTGTCTAATGCCACACTGACAAAAATGCAAGAAAGTGGCATTTACTTTATTTGTTCCCAAGTCTCTAACCCTATACTTGACATTCATCTTTACTTCCTTTGGGGTCGTTAAAACTCCAATCAAAGGCATTCAATACATAATAATATGTTTGTACAATTAGAACTCAAAGGAAGAAAGTGGAAGAAACCATGAGGTTTTGTATTGCTGTACCATGACAAAACCTTCCTGTGAGTTAATAACTGAGATATATCAGGAGGTACAGGTAACAGAAGAGCAATAGCTGTACAGAAAGTTTCATTTGCTTTGAAATAGAGGCTGCAGCTGGAGTGAGGGCAGAAATGGGGTGTTCTAGGACCATCTCTATACTCTGAAATTCCACAGGAAGAATCTTTAATCTGTTAACATAACATTTAGTAAAATAGGTTCTCTCTCTCTTTCTCTCTCTCTCTCTTTCTCTCTCTCTCTCTCTTTCTCTCTCTCTCTCTCTCTCTCTCTCTCTCTCTCTCTCTCTCTCTCTCTCTCTCTCTCTCTCTCTCTCTCTCATTAACATGGCAATAGCTGTCCAAGAACGTACTCTGGAAGTAGAACCTGGTCACTTGAATAGCAACAAAAATGCTCTCCATGTTCCAGTACATGGGCTGGAGAGATGATTCAACAGTTAAGGGCACTAGCTATTCTTGCAGAGGACCCAGGTTCCAGACTCAGCACCCACATGGTGGCCCACAACTGTTTGTAACTCAAGTCCCATGGGATCTTCTAACCTCTTCTGGCCTCCATGGACACCATGAACAAATGTGGTACACAGACACATATACAAGAAAGACATTCATACATATAAAACTTTTAAAATAAATAAACAATATTCTAAAATCTTCATAAGTAGAAAGAAGACTGGCCATCCTGGCATACAGACAATATTGAACCAAAAGAATTATGCTTGTTTTTATTTTGGAATACACTGTCTTTCTGTGCAGTTTGTTAGGTAGGCTTTGAAGAACCATATCAAATATTGTGATCCTCTTGCTCCTCTAAAGAGGTTATGCCAGTAAATGATAATGTATTTATTCATAGCTAAATACTCCAGACTTAGTAAGGGTTTTCAAAAGCTGGGGTTGTTTTGTTTTGTTTTGTTTTGTTTTTTGGATTGTCTAAGATATATAGCTTCAATCTAAGCTATTTCATTACCACAACAAAATTATTTAGAGAGGAACATAAAGACAGGAAGAAAATTAGATATTATTATGCTGACACATCATGTCCTATACTTCTAGCACTAAAATTTTAGGAGGGAAGTAAATAAAGAAGCTAACAATAAATGTATATAAAATGCTTTTTAAACTTTTCAATGCTCTAGAAAAGGAGAGGACAAAAGGATGAAGAGTTGATAACATAAAGAAAGATCCTTATGCCAATTTCAAGCTACATTTTATACCCATCCCTTATGTCCCAGGTCACACACACATTTAATGTATAAGATTTTGGTTTAAGACAACTGATGAATTTTAGCTCAGTAATATAGGGATATTTCTGAGACACTCATAGCCCCCCATAATATAAAACCAACAAATGAGTTAGATTATGCATGCAGCAGGTCTCTTTAGACCTTCAAGTTCTTATTTTCTTTGTAACAACCATTTTATGGGTTCAATTATCTTACCTTTCTGGATTAGAAGTTAAATATCTGAAATGTTGAATAAATCAGTACTTGCACTCATTTAATAAAAATTTATCCCATGCATTAAATATTAGCAGTAAATGATTAGATCACATCCTAACAGGGAGTTACACTATAAAACTGGTAAATGTTTAAGATTAGTACATTTTAAAAGTATGACTTGTTAAATGGGGAAAAAAGAAGGTTCAGTGCTATGGGCAAGCATGGAACGCAGGCTGGATGAACCCTTGTGTAGGTTGTCACAGTCCTATAGGTTACTCAGGAAAGGCTTCCTAAAGAGTAACAGGTTTTAGATTTCTTATAACCATTAGGAGCTACTAAGAGGTGTGTGTGTGTGTGTGTGTGTGTGTGTGTGTGTGTGTGTGTGTGTGTGTGTGTGTGTAAAGTAGCTTGTGTATATGTTTCTTGGTTATTATACACTTGTATGTAAATGCATATGGAAACCAAAGAATAACACTTGATCTCTTAACAATAATTCTTAGCATTCATTTTTGAGATTGGGTGTCTCAACAAAATTGTATAATAACCACTTCAACTAGACTGTGTGGTTATCAGACTTTAGTGACCTTCTTTTGGGAAGACCTTTTTTCCCTCCCTAGGGCTGGGGTTAAAGAATGCCATGCTCAGAGTTCACTGATGGAGAGGACATACTCCAGAGAAAAAGGTTAACCAAGGTGTCCTCCACAATGTGGTAACTGTGAGGTCTTAGGTGACAAATGACAGTTAATAGAATGGTACGCAAAGCCAGCCCTCAGGTGAGCAGCATTTATAGCTGGTTGTTGGAGCCTCATGAGACATATGGTTTGCCTGGGTTATTATCTTCTTCTCTGGTACCTTTGTGAACCATAGTATTTTATGAAAACAAAGAAGGCAGAAGGACTAAGCAATGTTTAGTATCCTGGTTAAAATCTGCTTGAGGATTCATTACAGATGCGGTGGGGCTTCACTTCCAGATAGCATGCTTTCCCTCATTTTATTTCTTCATCTTCCTAACGTTTTTACATATTCATTACTAATACCTTTGCAGTAATGAACAGAGTATTTGCATTTGATTGACACAGATGGAAAGTGTTTGAAAGTCATTATCTCAAATACAAAAAGATTTTGAATAATCCTTCAGTCTGTCAAGGCGTGCATTTCATAAGCAATTGGTAAGTATTTTTATGTGCTGAGGGGAAGAAGTTAATTTAAAGCATTTGTGGTATTTAATGTCACCAGGGACAAGTGGGAGGAAAGAATTGTAACCTCTGATACACCTACTACACACAGGTGTCTTTCAGAGGTCAGAATTATTACGGGCAAAATAACACCGCACTGAAGATTTATTCCCCAAACTTCAGCTACCAGTTCTAAATATTTGCCGCCTCCTCCTTTTCTCCCTTTTTATTTTTTTTTTATCCATAGTTGACTATATGATCCCAGCTCCTTAATAAGCAATGTCTGGGACTGGGAGCTGATAAATGCTAAAAGTTTTATCTCCTGCAGGTATTTGCAATTCAAGAAGGATCTAGGAAGACTATAAACACTAAGGCTGAATGCATAAAGATTCAGTCTAAGGCTTTAGTGATGTTGATGAAGAGATCTGAAATCGTGGCAAACCTTGACAACCTCCATATAGTGTTGGGGACCTCTTGCTGGTCAGTCTGTTATAAACACTATTCAGGGAACCTGACCTTGTACATGGTGGAGACCACCTTTCTATTTCTACTGCTCCAACTTCCTTCTTGACTATTGTCTTTTAAGAAACTCTTATTGGTCTGGGAAGAAGCCTGCTGGGTAAAGTGCTTGTCCTGCAAGCCTGATCTTATCACCTTTGTTTGAATCCCCAAAAGCAAAACCCTTTAGCCCAAGTGTCTATAATCCTCCTGGTCTCCTCCCAGGAGATGGAGCCTGAGGCAGGAGAATTTTCAAAGACTCTAAAGTCATGTAGCATCTTTCTGAAATAGTGAACAAGAGATCTTGTCTCAAGCAAGGCAGTAGAGGACAAGCACCTGATTCTCCTCTCACCTCTACAGGTGGTTTTTGACCTATGAGCACCTCCATTCTTTACAAATAAAAAGAAAAGACTTTATCATTGTGTTTTCTAATTAAAGAACAAATATCATATTTCCTTTCTGTTAGAGATTTGGATTCACTTCATTATGGGTGGCACCCGAATGTTTTTTTACAGACTTGAGATATCTGTTGTTTGACTCCTGGAGTATTTGGCTCCTTAGCTAGGGGAAGGTTGCAGCATCTCAGTTGAAAGCCGTTCATGTAGGAATCTGATTTGACTCTAATGGGAAATGTTCAATGTAAAACCCTTACATCTCCTGCAATCCTAAAGAATTCTCTTTTGACTTAGGTAAATGTCATGTGTTACATGGGGTCTTTTACTGGAAAATAGATTTCACTGTTTGGCCATTACCACATGCACATCATTAGACCTGACTCTGCCTCAGTTTACTCAGTGTGAAATAAGTGGAGATTTTGACTGTTATCCAAAGCTTTCTTCTGTCTCTGTAGATATGTCACATTTAAAAAATCTCCACAATTCAAATAATTTTACATAAGTAAATATAAATAAAATATTCAACTCCTGTAATTAGATACGAGGGCCTCAAGTGCTTGTTCATCATATAAAGTTATAGCCCTGCCTCAGAAGTTCCTGCTTAATCAAACAATATGTAAAGACTAACTCAGAATGAAGAAAGGAACTTCTGAATCACCAAGCAAAGGTGGGGCTGAGAAGGGCTAAGCACCTTATTCCTAATTTAGCCAGCCTTACCGAGTAGCCTTCTTTCTGCTCAGACCCTGTTTAAAACAAAGAGCAGACAAAGCTTGAATGGCGGGACTCATACTTTTGACTGCTGTGCCCCATAGACCATTCTTTAATGATTGTTATCTGATCTTTATCAGCCTTCTTTTCCATAGCATGTCTCATCCAGGTTTTATCCTATATGTTCTCAAAGGCCAAAATACCCATCAGGGCCAGGCTGAAATGTGTTTCTTGTTGGCTGCCAGTCCATGAACAACTTCCCTTAGCCACCACTATACCCTTCTATTCAGTCTCTCAAGAATCCTAATCAATCATGCAGGCAAGTAGGAGAAGATTTCCTACATAATATAAACGGTGGGCTTGCAAGCAACCAGAGCTTCCAGGGACTAAGCCACTACCTAAAGACTATACATGGACTGACCCTGGACTCTGACCTCATAGGTAGCAATGAATATCCTAGTAAGAGCACCAGTGGAAGGGGGAAGCCCTGGGTCCTGCTAAGACTGAACCCCAGTGAACTAGATTGTTGGGGAGGGCGGCAATGGGGAGGATGGGGAGGGAACACCCATAAAGAAGGTGAGGGGAGGGGATGTTTGCCCGAAACCGGAAAGGAATAACACCTAAATGTATATAAGAAATACTCAAATTAATAAAAAAAAATAAAATAAATAAATAAATGGTGGGCTTGAATAAATCCTGTTGTATTAACATTGTGTCAAGTACTAGCAGGTCAACAGTGAGGCATTTTATATGGCCTCATCCAATAGGTGAAAGAAGTACAATGTTACCAGTGTAACTTTTTTAATATTTTTTAGTTGTTGCTGTTACTGCTGATGTTATGGTAATGTGTATGGCATACAGCCTTCAAGACATTTTGGACGTTTACCCTTAAACCTTCGGCTCTGCATTATCTGAGTAATTCAATCAAACTAAACTCAGGAAAGCCCCATGGAAAAGATATTATCTCTATGTTGAAAGCTGATTCTATAATTTACTCTGGTTGAAAACACAGCTTAAATATAACTTTTCTGAAACCTGACTTTGGTAGACTTCTGCCTGTAGCTGCCTCCCAAGATTCTAACAATTAAAAAAAAAAACATACACACAAAAGAAATCAGGCAATAGTAATAATTATTTTATTTTGTAAAATTGATTGTTTTTAACCTTTTATCAGTAAGGAAACCATTCTTCATATTGTATTAATATTGATCAAATCGGTTAAGCAATTAAGACAACCTGGATTAATATTTGCTAATTATCTTGATATAAGGTATAAAAAAATTACACTTGCAAGGAAAGGGGGAACAAAATCACAGTATTGCTGATAAATGTGGAAAGCAAAGCCATTGGAAGGATCTTAGACACTCTCTCGAGGATACTGCAGATAAAGAAGTCACCTCTTATCTACTCTTCATCATTGCTCTTTAGAAAGTAATCTTTAATAATAACTGAGCTATAGACATGACTGTTTTATATTTGGAGCAGTTCTATACCTTGACATATTTTACGGAGCTCAATCAACTTTTCATCCCTTAAAATCCTCGCTTTTCCCATTATTCTGCCAACTGTTGTTGCTTTCCTGGCACCCCATTTTGTCTCATTATCATGCATTCCTCAGCATTGTAAAGAATGAAAAGTGGAAAAATCACATATTTTTCAGCTGACTTAACACTGCGTAAAGTGCTGAGATTATTAATTGAACATCTTGATTATAAATTAGGTGGAAATAATGTTGAAGAAGCATCTCCTAGTCATATAGCATTATTATTAGGACTACACACTGAATGATTCAAATTCCAGTCTGGTAATAGTAAATATAGTTAATACCGATGAATGTGAGCTCATAGATTTTTGGCTGAATATCATCCAAATCAAGCAAGCAATTGCCTCTATCAGTTTGAGGTTTATATCCTAAAAACTGCACTGCAGCTGAATCATTTCCCCTGTAACCACTTGAGAACTATACTAAGAATTTAGAGCCACACTGATAATTCTGTCCTTTCTGGAAACACTTAATTCAGAATCACAACATTTTTAAAACCTCATTAAAATTCACTCAACTAATTTCACTCAGAGAGATGATCATTCAAGATGAAGTTGGGTGGATGATCACCTTAAAGAGTTTGAGGAAAATTTCTTCATCTTGTTCTTCATAAAGTGTTGTCCTTGTTTTAGCAAGTGTGGAGCTTGCTCAAGTTGATAAAGCAACTTCAGAATCAAATTTATTAGCATTTCACCACTCAATTTTTAATTACCACCCAATTGTATCTACCCACTAAACCCACCTGGGAAGATCTCTGTCTGCCAATATTTTGCATCCTATTGACATGGGATTGGCTGAGGTGACAAATCTTAGCATTGAAATCATTTAAGCAACTGATTTTTAAATCCTGGATTATAGATTATTCTAGAGTGAACCCATTTCCTCATAGTCCACACTGTGAATTCACAGTGTGTGTGTCAGCTTGTTCGGGCTACAGAAATGGTTTTAAATCAAGCATGAGTCTATTGGTGCTGTAAAAGGTGCTCTGAAGATGAGATGAACATCGGCAGCCAGTTCCCAAGTAGACAAGCTTGTCATTTATTGGGTAGTTTCTTTGTCTAGAAGGTGGAAAGAACAGATTAAAATACTGATGTTTCTTTATAAAGACATTCTAAGTTAGACTCCAGAGAATCAAATAACCCTATTTAAAAAATGAGGTCAGAGCTAAACCAAGAATTTCTAGTTGAGGGATATCAAATGCCTAAGCAGTACCTTAAAAATGTTCAACATCTTTAGTCATAAGGAAAATGCAAATCAAAACAACCCTGAGATTCCTTCCACCTCACACCAGTCAGAATGGCTAAGATCAAAAACTCAGATGACAACAAATGCTGGTGAGGATGTGGAGAAAGAGGAACACTCCTCCATTGTTGATGGGATTGCAAACAGGTACAACCACTCTGGAAATCAGTCTGTAGGTTCCTCAGAAATTTCGACATAGTACTAACTGAGTACCCACCTATCCTGCTCCTGGACTTATACCCAACAGATGATCCAACATATAACAAGGACACATGCTCCACTAATTTCCTGGTAGCCTTACTTATGATAGCCAGAAGCTGGAAAGAACCCAGATGCCCTTCAACGGAGGAATGGATACAGAAAATGTTGTACATTTATACAATGGAGTGTTACTCAGCTATTACAAACAATGACATCATGAAATTCATAGGCAAATGCATAGAACTAGAAAATATCATCCTGAGTAAGGTTACCCAATCACAAAAAAAACACACACATTGTTTGCCCTCACTGCTAAGAGGATATTAGCCCAAAAGCTTGGATTACCCAAGATACAATCCACAAACCACATGAAGCTCAAGAAGAAAGACAAACAAAGTTCTGATGCTTCAGTCCTTCTTCAAAGGGGAACAAAAAATCTCACAGGAGAAAAAAGGAGACAAATTGTGAAGCAGAGACTGAAATAATGGCCATTCAGAGCCTGCCCTACCAGGGTATCCATCCCATATACATCTGGCCACTAAACTCAGAAAATATTGCTGATGCCAAGAAATGCATGCTGACAGGAGCCTGATATAGCTGTCTCCTGAGAGGGTCTGAAAGACCATGAGAAATACAGAGGTGAATGCTCACAGACAGTGACGTCCCAATTTGAGGAGTTACAGAAAGGATTGAAGGAGCTGAAGGGGTTTGCAACCCCATAAGAACAATACCAACCAACCAGAGCTCCCAGGGACTAAATCACCCTCCAAAGAGTACACGTGGACAGACCCATGGCTCCAGCTGCATATGTAGCAGAGGATGGCCTTGCTGGGCACCAAGGGAAGCAAAAGCCCTTGGTCCTGCCAAGGCTGAACCCCCTCCCCCAGTACAGGGGAATGTCAGGGCAGGGAGGTGGGAAGGAGAGGGTGGTTGGGTAGGGGAATACCCTCATAGAAGAAGGGGCAGTAGGGATAGGATAGGGGGTTTATGGGAGGGAAACTGGGAAAGGGGATAACATTTGAATTGTAAATAAAATTATCCAATTAATAAAAAGAAGAAAAAACTTTGAAGAGGACCGGCTAGTTCCTTTTTCCTCGTTGGGTATCTGGAGGCAAGATGGGTCACCAGCAGCTCTACTGGAGTCACCTGCGGAAGTTCAGCCAGGATTTTCACTCTTGCAGCATCTGCTGTAACCGGTCTGATATGAAAATGTGGGCTGAACATGTGCTATCATTGCTTCCGTCAGTATGCGAAGGACATAGGCTTCATTAAATTGGACCTGAATGGATTATTCATCTGTCTACCCAGTGAAAACGATCACGCTAGTCTTTGTCCATAAAGAATAAAAAAAAAAGTGAAAGGCTTAAAAAAAAAGACATTTTGTTTGCACAGTCCATATTTTCTCCTGCAAAAGCTTCCATCCTGCCAACTTCCCTGCAAACTTTGGAGGTGACATCTCCAAAATTTCAAAAACTCGTTCCTGGGCATCAGATTATATATGATAGATTAGTGATAGATTAGATCATTCTCTCATTTTTTTATTCTGTATATGAATATATATATGTATACACACACACATATATATATATATATATATATATATATATATATATATATATATATATCCTCAAAAAGTCTTGATGAGTAGAGACCCATCCCCACCGTGGCAGTTTGCTTTCCCATTGTTATCTTCATCTCTCTCACACCTGTGAGATGACAAGAGCAGAGTGTAGACAAAGAACAACACACTTGCAGTTTTAGGATCTGTGGCCCATAGAGTAGTTAAAGAAGGTCGTTATAGATGCAGGAAGATCAAAAGCTGAAAAGTTAAGGATAGAAGGATGGACCAATTGGTCCTTCAAGATGAGCAGAATAGAAGGATCTCCTTAGACTTTGAGATCTGAATCTGGTTTCCTATCCTCATGTAGGCTCATTGGTACCTCAAATTCACCCATGTGTGAATAACAGTATAATATGGGGGAAAGTGATGTGGAGTTTGCAGTCAGGTGGGGTAATCAGAATGGAGAGAAACAAGGCCTGAAAGCTGCAGTAAGTTGAAGATTCTGGATTTTTCTGTTGACAGGGAAAAGTAAATACAAACCATGGAAAGGAAGAATGTGTGATCACTGTCACCAGATTGCTTTTTTTGCATTTAAATTGGAGGGAAGGTGGAGAAGCATTTGTGAGAGGGAATATAAAAATCCTGATAAGGTGCAGGTAACTGGAGATAGAGGCATGTATTGTGGAAAGGATAGGACAAGGTACCGTACAAAGAGCAGAGACAGTCTGTATCCCCAATGACTCATGGGGGAATATTGAAAAATATCTGAAATCATTGCATAATGTCCAAATTCTGGTTTTTGAGAACATTGTGTTTTCACTGAAATTAGGGGCACATTCTTGCTTTGTAGGGAGAGCTGCCTGTGAGATTGGCCACTCCTAAAACACATCACACATTGTGCTGGGGTCCAGATAAATACCTACTACAGTGCTCATTTCCTTTACTGTCTTCGGATCTCCTGTTTTAGTATCCTTTACTTCATCACTTCAGAAAGACATTTAATGTTCATTAAGGAGACATAAATAAGTTTATTCTTTATCAATCTTCCAACTGGGTCAATTCCACACTGAGTCATTAAATGTCTTAAGAATGGAAAATCTATCATGGTTTAATGACAACTCTAAAATGGTATTTTAAAACCAAAAGATTTATATGTCATTAAGAGATGATTATAATTCACTAATATTAGATTTGGCTTACCCACTGAAAGTGCTTTACAGGAGAAGTCTAGGATGGAGGTTACTAACTTGCATTGTAGAAGACAGAGAACCACCTTGAAGGTCTGTTTTTAAGATTGATATTCATATAGTTTGTGCCCTGCAAGATACATGGTAACCAACAGCTACTAACAACATCAACATTTAAAAGTGATGCTAACCAAGAAATGTGAACAAAAAGTTTCGGACCAAAAGCACAATTTAAAAATTGAGCAGAAATGAACACTAAAGTCAGTTACTAAAAATGTAACTAAACAAAATATAAATAAAAATTATTAAGATCACAAAGTCCCTCTTTCTCACTAAGATCACAGTTTCCCTCTGTCTATTCTTATCTGAGCCACAATGTGTGGCTCATAATTGTCCATAACTCCAGTGGTAATTTTCAGAAATGGCAATTTTTTCATGTATTTTATATTTTGTTCCTCAAATTTCCAAAACAGCTAAATGATCATTTCAGTAGTCATCTATGTCTGATGTAACTGCTTTGACTTTATTCTGATTATTCTGTTACTATTGCTTTGCTTTCTTTTATTAATATTTCACCATTGTGGTAATATTATGCTTCATATTTCAAAAAGATTCAATCTGAGGCCTGATTGTTCTACATTTCAGTCCTTATTAGCATAATTCTCTGAGATTTGAACATCAACAATTTCTTCCTGCTGTCCAAGTCATTGGATTGCCTCCTTTGTAACTGTCTTTGCACTACTCATTGTCATTTTTAATTGTAGACACAACCCCAAATGGCAAGAAATAATTTTTTAATATCATGTTTCTTATGACTCAAAAAAGAAATGGACTATATGATGAGGCAGTCCATGCGCAATAGAGCATGGGACCCTATTACTGTGGTGACAGCAATTCTGACTCACAACTACCAATGTGACTTCAGTCTTCCTGTTCACGTTCATTTCCTGTTATCAGAAGAACACTTGTTAGGATGTAGGGTTTCTGGGGGCTTAGCACTATGAATAGTAAATGCATATTTTTATTTTAATACTGTTTTCTCTACCATAACATAGAAGAAGTACATTGGATACCATCAAAGATTTTATGAAAATCAAGTTTATATGTTTTGTTAATAATTTCTAGGCTTATAAGAAAACATCAGAAAAATGTCCTTAGTTTGTTCCTAAATGGTGCTCCTTTTTTTAGATCTGGAATAATGGGGAAAAAACTGTATTTCAACTCTAAAACTTATGCTTAAATTGTTGTTTTTCTTATACAGAGGATCTATGAGCAGTTTCCCAAACTTGGAAATGTTTTTCTTTTTACTTTTCCCATACCATCTCTGTAAAGAGTAACAAACTCTCATGAGTCATAATATAATATGTGGATAGAGTTACAACTCAACATTATGTCATAAGTGGAGGACGAGAAGATTTACGGTTCAATGAGTAGCTAGCAGGAAGAACTTACATAACTAATTTAAAACATAATTCTCATACTTTAAAAATCATCTGCTACCAATATTCAATATAGTTGTAGCACTAGCAGTTTGATGAATTATTGGTTAGATTAATGATATCCCTTAAAACTTTAATGCCACTCTCATTTGCCTATTTTTTTTCTGGGTGTGCTATTATCTTATTTTTAAATAGTATGAGAGAATTGCTATTTTATTTTTTCTCACAAAGGCATTGATCTGGGGAATCAAAATTAATTCATGGCCCACAAGTATCTAGTGATAGCATTAGACACAACTTATGATTTTCTCCCATTTGTTTTCATCTGATTTATTGTCTAACAAAAAAATATGTTTCTGTAAGTCTACTTAAAACAAATGCCAGTGATTTCTATAGATTCATGTTTCTGGCAGGGAAATAAGCTATGTTTATTCATTATTGGTCACCTGGGTTCTTGGTGTTAGACTCCAACTGGGGATGAAGAAGAATCAAAGAATGATAGAAAAAAATCATGTTCAGTGTCAAAAATGATTACCAGACTCTGGTAGTTATTTTCCATTTATAAGTAAATGATTACCGAGCAACAGTATCAATAAGCGATGGGATAGAATACTATAAAGGATAAAATGTAATTTTATGCAATAATTAGGCAAAACCTTTTTTGTCAGTGAGAAACAATCTTTAGTTTTAGGGTGATAGGTAATAATGAGCTAAGATTGACCACTTAGATATCACCAAATATGTACAGGTAAAACATCCCTTGACCATTGGTACTTGTAATTTTTTCTTAGATTTAGTAGTAATTCATCTCAAAATTTAATAGAAAGTGTTTAAAGCATTGATAAAACCAAACAACAGTATGATACACAAAGGATGGAAGACTTGAATAGACAGCCCATTAAAAATAATAAGTATGTTACCCAAGAACATAAAATTTTAGCTACACTAGACTTGCAAAAGAGAAAATAACCACCTCTGGAAGGCAATAGAAACCTTTGAATGACACCTGAAAAGTAAGGTCCCATCTTGAAATGCAGGTGAGGGCCTGAAACAGCTTAGAACACACACTATGCCGCTGGAAGTAGATGTACCTTCTGTGGACCCCTCTCAGCAGAAGCAGATGCACATGAGGTTGTATGTATCTTATACATAATGTTTAAAAACATTTATGGATTTTAGGATGCTGGAAGGCAAGACCTATGTCATGGCATATGATTTAGTTAAGAAGACATCATGTCAGAGTCATCCTTCCCATAGAGGTCACAGTTTGAACTAAAGTAGCCAAGATTGACTTGAGGTACTTAAACCCCACTGTGCCATCTCTTAGATTCCAATAATGTAAATTTTACTTTAGGATATACATATAAATAAAAATAGATATGTAAGGCCAGCAAATCAATGTTTTAAGGAAACCATGTTACTTTATAATAACCAAACACTGGAAAGCTCTATTATACATCAATGATAAAATGAATACATTTTGTACTTATAAAACAGAACACTATTTAACTTCATTAGAGGTGTACTCAAAGTAAATATCTAGAATCACTTGTACAGACAAAATACTGCACAAATTCAACTAGACAAAAAAAGATAATGTACAATTCTATTTATATAAAGGTGAAACACAAGCAAGGTGATTGATTATTAAAAGCCAAAGTTACTATAACTATGGAAAGAAAGAGATGAATTGAATGAGGTATGAGGAAGCCATGATGGGAGTGGGATGAAGACTCTGGTTTACAGACTATCTATAGGGTACATTAAAAAAGAATATACATCCCATGGAACTTAGCTAACATACTTGTCTGTATATGTGTCATTTAACCCTGACCATGCAGTTATTTCCAGATTTGTATGTGTAGTGTCTAATTCTTTTGATTTAAGATTCAGAACAATAGCATATTCTGCCATTTACATTTCAACATCCCCACTACTGAGAAGGAACCATTGAAGTGAGAGCTGACAGATGATGGGATGGGAGAAAATGGAAACAAGACTTTTCAATTTCCACTGCAGTGTGATTAATATCCTACACAGGACCTAGTGCTCATTAGTGATGTCTTTGTCAATGTTCTACTGCTGTGAAGAGACACCATGGCCATAGCAACTCTTATAAAAGGAAGCGTTTAACTGAGGCTTGTTTAGAGTTTCAGAGGCTTAGCCCATTATCATCATAGTAGGCAGCAGGGCAGACATGGTAACTGAGAATTCTACATTCAGATCCACAGGCATCATGAAGAGAGAGGTACTGGGCCTGGCTTGGTGTTTTGAAACCTCAAAATCCACCCCCAGTGACATACTCCAACAAGGCTACAACTACTTTAACAGTGGCACACCACATAATCCCTCTCAAGTAGGACAACTCCCTGGTGACTAAGCACTGGAAGAAATGAGCCTAAGAGGCCACTCTTATTCAAGCAATCATATTCCCCTCCATGAGTCCATAGACTTATAGACATATAACAATGCAAAGCAGCACTCAGTTCAACTTTCAAATTGCAGAGTCTATGTTGTGGTTTGCCCTGAAGTTACTGTATTTTGATGCTAATTCCACTGCCCCAAGGACAGCTGCCTAGTCTAGGACTCAGAACTCAGGTGACCTCACCAGAGCCACCTCTCCATTGAATTTGTAAAGTACTGGTGAAGGGCAGGTACAGGATAGAAGGAGGCCTGTCATTGGAGGAGAATGAAGGATGGGCTGGAGAGAAGTTTGAAGGAAGAGGAGGAGACTAAGGGAGAGAGGAGGAGACTGAAAGAGACAGGAGAGAGGGGAGAAGCCATGGCAGGTTATGTTAAGATTCTGCTCTGTGTATTTACAGGTTGTTATTAATGTTCTCAAGGGATAGATGGTACCGGGCTTTGTATGTTTAAGTGGGCAATTATATCTTACCAATTGGATCTAAGATTATTGTGTTGCGTGTTCTTTTATGTGATGGTTTGAATGTAGGAAAGCGTGCGGCTGGGATGTGTTTCTGCCAAGATATCTAGCAGATATCTGGGGCACCACGGCACGGATCTAGCGGGTAAACAGACTACTACTTCTTTATTTATATATTTTTACAACAACAAGTCTATGGCAATCTCAGTACTGTTTAAAAGTTCAAAGTTCAAAGACTCTCCTGAGACTCATAGCAATCTCTCAATTATAACCCTCTGTAAAATCAAAATAGAAAAGTCTATCACCTCTCTCTAATATATAATGCCACAAAATATACATGCTACTCCAAAGTGGAGGAAAGAAAACACAGTGAGTATATACTGGACCAAATTGAGACAACAACCAGCAGGACATACTCTAAATTTCATATCTATGTCTGGTGCAAAAGTCACTCTTCAGAACACAACTCATTGTAGTTTTGTTAACTGTACCACACTTCTCTCTCTTGGCCTGGTTCTACACCCAATCTGAAGCTCTTCTTGGAAGGTTTCCCATGACTTAGGGCAGCTCCAACATCTTGAGGTTTCTAGTGAAATTCACACTTCACCTTTACAGCTTCATGAAATGGCCT
The DNA here is from genome assembly GCF_011064425.1 of Rattus rattus. Lineage (NCBI taxonomy): Eukaryota > Metazoa > Chordata > Mammalia > Rodentia > Muridae > Rattus > Rattus rattus. The sequence goes on along the minus strand of NC_046168.1, from coordinate 14,563,556 downwards.
TCCTCGGCCACCATGCCTTGACACCTTCCTGGCCTCCGAAGCTTTCATTAGCTGTGGAGGGAGATTCTACAACCCCTTTCTTGTATCTTTGATGCTAAAGCCAGAACTACTTGGCTGAACCTGCCAAGTTCAGCTACCTGCTGGGGCTGAAACATACAATTACATCTGCATCAGCTTTCTGGTTACATTGGTTTCCCTCACTGCTTGGCATTTTCTTTAATTATTTTGCAGGAGTTGGAAGTTTAGCTGTGTGGAGTCTTGTCTTGGGTTTCCTACTCCCTTATTCTATGTAACATAAAACTTTTCTTGAAAATTTTTTCTCTCTCAGGCCACCACCGGACTTAGCTCCATTATATTTTCTGGTGCTCTTTCCTTCTCAAAGTGTACATTTTGTATTCTTCCTTGTACAGCTTGCTCCCTTCCTTACAGACCTATCAAAGAGTGGCCACAGATAAAGCTACATGGCAAACTACTAGACTGTCTGGACATCTCTGCCAGTGTCAATAATCTGAAACTCTTCAATTTAGACTTGAGCAGATTTTTTTTGACAAGGGTAGTAAGCAGCCACTTTCTTCACTAAGCTGTCACAAGAACAGTCTCTAGGCCTCTTATTAATATTCTACTCCTCTAAAATCTCCTGAACTGTGCCATCACAATCCACATTGCCTTCTGTACCACTGGTTTCCTCGATTCTACTAGTATGGTCACTTAAAATATTCACCTGCTTTCCTAACCCAAAGTCCCAAATTCCACATTCATCCAATAAGCAGCATGGTCAGTCATGCCAATCACTGCAATATCTCTAATACTAGTACCAATCTCTGTCTTAGTGTTGTAATGCATGAAGAGAAACCATGGCCGAAGCAACTCATAAAATAAAGCACAGTTTTAATCATTTTGTCCATTACCATCATGGAGAGGATCATGTGAGCCCCAGGCAGATATGGCACTGTTGAAACAGCTGAGCTATCTATATCTGAACCCTCAGGCAGCTGAGAAAGAGAGCCACTGGGCCTGGTTTGTGTTTTGAAAGTTCAGTCTACCCCCAGTGACCCATTTCCTCCAATAAAGCCACAACTATACCAGTAAGGCCATGTCTCCTAGTCCTTCTCAAGTAGTGTCACTCCCTGGTGACCTAGTATTCAAATACATGAGCCTATTCTAACTCATATCACCACAGATATTAAGGCTTTAAAGACGGATTCCTTCTAGCAGCTTTCCATTCTGGCCTTATTTATCAGTTCCTTCTGCTGTTGTTTTGTTTTGTTTTGTTTTCCAAAACAATACATTAAACAAAGAGGTCATTGTGTGAAATGGGAAATTAATGTTTAGATAATATATCTTAATGTTATTTATTTTTTTAAAAATAATTCTGGTCAGGAAGTGCTCAATACATGGAAAAAACTAACTTTTAAAAAAGTAGCTAGATGTTATATACTTTCTGACGGAAATACTTTTCCCCAATTACAAATATCTCTATCCAAATATTAAGCCTGTCTTAGTCGTATTTTCTCTGTGTTCTGGAGCTAAATTGGGATAGTCATGTTGAATGTGCTCTTCTCAAAAAGTTACTTTCTTTTTTTTCCCTCCATCTTTATTACCTTGGGTATTTCTTATTTACATTTCGATTGTTATTCCCTTTCCGGGGCAACATCCCCCTAACCCCTTCCTCTCCCCTCCTATATGGGTGTTCCCCTCCGCATCCTCCCCCCATTACCGCCCTCCCCTCAACAATCACGTTCACTGGGCGTCCAGTCTTGGCAGGACCAAGGGCTTCCCCTTCCACTGGTGCTCTTACTAGGATATTCATTGCTACCTATGCAGTTGGAGCCCAGGGTCAGTCCATGTATAGTCTTTGGGTAGTGACTTAGTCCCTGGAAGCTCTGGTTGGTTGGCATGGTTGTTCATATGGGGTCTCAAGCCCCTTCAAGGTCTTTCACTCCTTTCTCTGATTCCTTCAACAGGGGTCCCAATCTCAGTTCAACGGTTTGCTGCTGGCATTCGCCTATGTATTTGCTGTATTCTGGCTGTGTCTCTCAGGAGAGATCTAGTGAAGATGCAGTAAGTAAATCAGAAAAGACAAAGAATAAAACTCTGACTGAAATTTGATCCATTAAAGAATGAATGAAACAGAGAAAATAAGATATCACATTTGGAAAACGTATTAAGAAAAATTTAGACCACCAGACATTCTACAAGGTCAAATTATATGTATATGTATATGTGTATGTATAGGTATATGTATATATAATGTATATGTTATGTATATGTTATGTATATGCATATGTATATGTGTGCATGTATATGTATGCATATATGAATATTGTTGTAGATGTGTGTAGATGTGTGTGTATATCTGATGATAAGTACATAATGCCATATCCCTTATAAACCTGTGAAGTCAGAGGACAAGGAAGCATGTTATTCAACCTTGCTTCTATACTTGGGCTGCACACCCCAGGGCAATTTCTCTGTAGCCAACTCCCATGTCATGATAACAGCAACTGAGATTACAGTTACATGGCACTGAATTCGAATTTTCATGTGTGTTCTGGGTTCTGAACTTCATTATCAGTCTTGTATGGTCACTGCTTTTGCCCATTGAGCCATGTTCCTGGGGTCCTCTTGAACATATTATTTTATAAATAATTTTCTATAAATGGAAAGAATATGAAGGATCCATGGATCAAATGAGAAATAACAAGAGATCAGAGAACACAAGAAATAGACTTTTCTTAAATTATAACTCAACAAATGTAACGTTAAACTTTTTTTTAATGTAAGAGAGATGTGTGATTAGAGACAGGACTTGTTAGTTTTAGTCAGGGAGTATATTTGGATTGTTTACATTTTTCTAGTTTCTTTACTTTCTAGACATACATATTAGTATATTTACACATTAAACCTAATATTTGAGATTTCATGAAAATATTGACGTGATAAGAATTAATTAGAAACTGACTAAAAATGCAACAGGGTTAGATAGTGCTGGTGAATGCTGAACAGGACTGAAGAGTCTGTGGCCATTGCTTGTCCTATTATCTGTACATTCTATTATGTAGAATTTTTTGTAATAAACATGAGGCATATTAAAGGAATTGAAGCAGAGAGCTGAGTCCTTGAGTCACTTGAACTTTATACTGAGAGTTGTGCGCACAGATAATTACACTGGCAAAACCATGAAGACAGATACGTGAGCTTGATTCAGAAACCTCACATTTTAAAGGTGATTATTTGTAAAAAGCCAAAGGGTGAGGCAGGGCCACAGGAATGTCTAGTTTTTGAAAAAGCCAAGAACAAAACAACACATCCCTGCCTCTATGCCTTTGTGAATTAGCCAGTGTATCAAGTTGTTGGAGAGGCACTTTAGTCTGATACCTTCTGTGCTTTGGGGACACTTCTTACTGGGTTGAAATTGCTGCTGTTAAAAAAATCAGTATCAACCATGAAGTTCCGTTGACCCATGGGGCAAAGGTGAGAGGAGAAGGTCAGGCTGAGAAATGAAGACAAGAGGGGCATCGTGTAGAGAGGGTTGAAAAATGTCAGAGAAAACTTTCTGTTTTTAATGAGCTAGATTTTCCTCCCAGTACCCAGGAAGGCATGCCCTGCCTGGTCTCCAGGGGAGGCAGCCAAGTGCCTCTCGCTGCCCTCTGCTAGCATCTCCATCATCAGTGTCAACAGAGGAGGCCTCTGCTTGCTTGTGGAGCAACAGCTAAATTGAGAGCTGTCTGGGTCTGCCCAATTACAGTTTACAGATCTGCACCTTGTCCTTTCACAGACTGTAAAGTTGCAGACTCTCGCACATGCCAGGCCCCAGGAAAGGATCCCGTAGGGCACTGCACCACTGAGCACCATACTGTGTGGTTACTCATTTCTCTTTTGTCTTTCGCTCAGAGAGTCTGAGCCTCTCAATTTGTAAATGAGTAGGTGGGAAAAGATGGCCTTGAATTTTATTTCATTCTGTTTTACTTTTACACGTGTGTGTTTGAGGTTTTTTCCCTCTGGTTACCTTTAAGGGAGATTGTCAAACTGCTTCATTCTTCTTCGTATTCAGCATAAGTGGAAACCAAAGGTAAGTGGAGATGGCTAACTTTTAGGATGATGTATTAAAATTACATTTGTTTTATTCTGGCTCTGTCTTGTTTACCTTGGCTGCAAGTGGACTGTTTTGTTTTCTGTGAAAAATCATTTCTGTTAGGTACAAAAGAACGACCATGTGGCTTCTTCCATAGAGGGTATAAATGTTTCAGTGGTACCATTCATGTGAGCACTGAGTACTCTTTGACATCTTGATTCTCTGAAATCTACCCTCAGTATTTCAAATCGTACACTGTAAAAGCATTAAGCCTGGCACCCCTTTCCCTCTCACAACTGGAGCTCTGTGGTTCCGAAAGGAAATTTACCTTCACACATGACACTCTCTGGTTGTCTTTCTCTGAAGTTTTTATAATTTATGAAGCAGTTGTCTAAATGTATTTCGAGTATTTGAAGTATAAACCCCATCCAATCAAATAGAACCATCCACATTTTCAAACATGGTTTCTTAGCAAAAGAGTGCCATTGTCTCTTGAAGGTTGTCACGCTCAGTTGCCTAAACCCTTTGAGGAAATAAGTAAGTTCAAATACTGCAACAACAAGTATTTAAGAAAAGACACCAGGAAGTCCACACAGTAGGTGTGTAACCTGATAGCCCTTTGTGTCCACACAGTAGGTTCCCACCTTGGCTGCCATTTTTTGTTCTGGGGTCTTGTACTCTCTACTTGAGCTAAAATGTACCTGTGCTTGCTGATGCCCCAGGATGTTAGAACAGCTATATTGAGGCTCATGGAGGCTTGTAAAATTATGTGTCCAATTTTTGGTCTAAAGTGGCACTGACAAAAATAAAATTAAATGAATAGCATGCCACAAACACATCCATACATGGAAAGTTATGCTTGCTTGCTTGTTTGTTTGTTTAATCTGTTTATTTAATATGCACTCTTACAATGTGTGCAGGATGGCTTTAAACACACTGAATCCCTTATCCTGGAACCTTAGCATTCTGAACCCTAGGATATAGCTATATATCACAATGCCTATCTAGATATCGAAATTTTCTATTAACCACATTACTTAAACTATTTTTTACATATTATGTTGTATATACAAATCAATATAGTAATGAGCAGCTAATAGATAAATGACAATTCAAATCACTGGAAAATACATGAAAGTTACTTATCCATAAGCTCATTGGCCCTTTACACATAAAACCTGTTAGTCTCTGGGGTTCAACATTTTAAAACTCTAAGGGATTTTTTGTTTTGTTTATGTTTGGTTTGGTTTGTTTGTTTATTGGTTGGTTGGCTTTTGTTTATGTTTTTGTTTCTTCAAATCCAAGTTTTCTTTTGGCCAAAGATGTCACTGTACTACACCATCAGCCATTTTCTTGGCATGGATTCTCTACTTTCTATATGGTCTCTATTAGCTTTCTTCTTCTCTCTCCTTGTGCTCAGCTGTGTGTTTGCATGATTTGGTCTTCCTTTGGGGCTAGGATGCTAGAGCCTCCTCTCTGTCTCTCTTTCCAGGGATAGTTTTACTTGAAGACATCAGTAATAACTAATAAGTTTCAATAAAAGAAGAGTTGTTCCTCTTATATCCAGCCCTCACCCCCAAGTATTCTCTCTCTCTCTCTCTCTCTCTCTCTCTCTCTCTCTCTCTCTCTCTCTCTCTCTCTCTCTCCCTGTCACAAGAGTAAACCCCCACTTTTAGGGAGCAAACATCTTCAGTTCTTTTAGTTGAAACATATCTTTTATTTCAGAAAGTTTTCCCACCAAGTGTGATCTCTTTCCTTCTATACTCCTTGTTCTTTAACATGGTGTGAGATGCAGGCATTTCTATGGTGGAGCCCTGAGTGTATAGCATGTATAACATTTAATATGTCATGTGTATTCTAGCACTTATTGCTCCTAGATTTCATAAATATATAAATAAAGTATACATATATTGTTGGGACCAATGTTGTGGTTTAAATCTCGGCTCACTTCACTTCCTGGACAGATCACACCGAACCAACATGGTTTCATGTGGAGAGATTTAATGAAAGAAGGGTAGAAGAGTGGAAAGGCCAGCCATGGGCACGTGGGGGGAAGGGGGCTGAGGAGAGAAGGGACAGAGACAGAGGGGAACAGAGCAGAGAAGAACAAAGAGAAAGCAAGAGGGAGAGGAGGAGGCAAGCAGTCCCCTTTATAGTCAGGCACAGCTGGCTTTTGCCAATCAACTGTGGGGGTGGAGCTTAGACAGAATACCAACATTCCCCCATCTTGGTTTAATTAAAAAAGAAAAATTAGAGATGATGGTGGAACACGAATATGGTCATCATAGTCTCTGACTACTTCCTGCTGGCTTTGGGGCAACATGTCTCTAGGCAACCTAGAAAGGTGAGTATGGGATATTTGTCCAGTCTTAAGAGTTTTAAGACTGATTCCTTCAATGGGGGTCCTGTTCTCAGTCCAGTGGTTTGCTGCTGGCATTCGCCTCTGTATTTGCTGTATTCAGAGAAAGGACTGGAAGAGCTTGAAGGGGCTCAAGACCCCATATGAACAACAATGCCAAGCAACCCGAGCTTCCAGGGACTAAGCCACTACCTAAAGACTATACATGGACTGACCCTGGGCTCCAACCTCATAGGTAGCAATGAATATTCTAGTAAGAGCACCAGTGGAAGGGAAGCCCTTGGTCCTGCTAAGACTGAACCCCAGTGAACGTGATTGTTGGGGGAGGCGGTAATGGGGGACGATGGGGAGGAACACCCATAAAGAAGGGGAAGGGAGGTTAGGGATGTTGGCCCAAATACCGGAAAGGGAATAACATTCAAAATGTAAATAAGAAATACTCAAGTTAATAAAAAAAAAGAAAGAAAGAAAAGAAAATGTACAGGATAACTCACTTAAAAAAAAGAGTTTTAAGACTGTTTTCTTGTTGTCCAGGGTCTGTGGAACCATCTGAGAATAGGTCAGAAGGAACAGGTCCAATAGAAGCCTTTGTGTCTGTGAGAGGAGACTGGACATCTGAAAGTGGCTTCTCTGGAGCTGCCCTGGATGTAGTAAGTGCTTGGACTTGACAAGATGCTGGACACACATGTATATTTATTATAGGTAGAAAATAAGATTAAGTGCACTTGGAAGAAAAGAAAATTTTTTCCTAGATGTACATTTGAAACCCAGAGGAATCCCATCCTTTGGAATAGGTAGTGAGTGGGAACTTTAGGCAAATGTACTTATCTGGGTGGAGTCTATTTGGTCCATGGGAAGTGGGTCTCAGTGGCTTTCCTGTAGCTTATAAGTTTACAAAAGAGATAACATGAGTTAACAGCATGAACATTCTTTAAGATAAGCTTTTATGGAGCAGAAGGAAGAATCTGTACTACAGAATATGTCCTGGATGTCTTAAAACAGTTTGCCATGACAAAAAGACAGAGAACGCAGTTTCCAGATCCTATTTAGAAAGATTGTCGACAGAGAGAGACCTCCCAGACTCGGGGGTTTACCTGAGAAGCTGGTAAAGGAAGCAACATGCCTGTGTTAGTAGGTTGGCTGACTAGAAGGAGCAGAAGGGCTGCAGACGAGCTTGAGTTTGGGCAAATGGGTGGAACAAAATAGAGGCCCCCAACATAGCTAGAAGATGCCTTCCCAGTAAGGGGACAGGACATGTTGGCAATACCAAAAAGGAACAGGTGAGAGGAACACTGCTAAAAATGAAGCTAAAACGTGGGGTTTGGTGAGGAAGGTTAGGTTATCATCTACCCCTACAATGGGGAAACGAGAGAGACAAGTGGGTCCCCAAAACTCCGTTAGGTCAGAGTAAATGGCCCCCAGTGTTGAAGAGGAAGGAGATGGGCTGCCCACATACCATGATGGTTACTCAGGGCCCTGCTGGTGATGGCAGTGGTCGGGTCCAGGGAACTCGGGCCCCTTCAGATTCCATAGCCAAGCCTAGGAGATCCACTGGAGGGTTATCTTGACATGATGTCCCCCTGTCCTGAGCAACATGAGGGCAATCAACAGCCCACTTCTCTAGCAGGAGCCTTGTGGTGCCTTAGCCTTAGTAGGCCATGAGTTCTGGGCAGTGGCTGAGGCTGGTCAGACATCCTTTGCCAGCATATGGTACTTTAGCCCCATCTTTCCCATGGTCCATTTTAAAGGCCAGTGCCAAAACTTCTGCCTGTGGAGTTAGAGGTTCCCTTTCGAGCTTTTTTTAAGTTCGTCTTTTAGGTTGAGGTGGCTCTGGGAAAAGAAATAGGTCATCCGAAGTTGTTTACCTTCTGGATTTTCAGGGTTCAAATTAGTGTATTGTAATAAAGTCTTTGTAAGGCATCCTAAAACTTGGGAAAGTTTTTCCTGTTTTTCCTGTATGACCTCTTGTAATATTTCAAAGTCCACTGGTTTTAAGACTGCCCTGTGGATACCAGCCAGGAGGCAGGTCCTGAATCTATCTCTGGCTAAAATACCATCTGTGCAATTATAATTCCATCGGGGATCTTGGTCGGGTACTGCCTCAGATCCAATTGGGTATGTTCGTATGCATGTATTCTTGCCTGCTCCCAAAATCACCAGTGTTCCTCGGAAGTAAATTATTAGTAAGGGCCATATATGTACATCCCAGAAAGTCAAGCCATAAGATTGGGTAATGTACTGGAACTCTTTAATAAGGGTGGATGAGTTAGAGGTATAAGAACCCAGTCTGTTTTCTATTTGAGAAAGTTCATTCATTGAAAAACGGACATGTACCCTGACCAGCCCATCTACACCGTCCACCTCTCTCAATGGAAGAACCAGTGTTGGTCAAGCGTCTCTGGCACTGAGGGGTTTGGGAATTTGGCTATGATCTTGGAGAAGGTGATAGAATGGGTGAAAGTAGGTGTCAGTGCAGGGAGATTGGAGGCATCGTGCAGCTGGCATAGGAGAGGAGGGTTCTGGAGAGGTAGGACGCTCCGGGGTAACCTGGTGAGAAGGAGACACTGAGGAGGTGGCTTGGGTTTTTCGAAGTATGGAAGCAGGGCTGTGGCAAAGAGGAGGGGCATTGGTTAGCTGGTCAAGGGTTGAATTGTCATCTGGTGCCTGTTTCATAGCTAAGAGGAGTTGGGTGGGGCTACAAGAGGAACACAAAGAGGGGTTAGAGCAAAATATATGAATTCTTGGACATGAATAATTTCTTTGCATTTACCAGACTGACGGCAGTAATTGTGAAGATCCCATAAAGTTGAGGAATTTAGAGTGCTGTTATGCGGCCATTTTGAGCCATTATCTAATGAATACTGGGTCCAAACATTATTGCATAGGTGTGTCAATTTTTATGTTCTCAGGTGAGGCATTTAATTTTAAAGTTTTGAAATTCTCCAAAAGACATCTTAATGGTGAATTTGGGGGTACATTCGAAGACCTCGAATTTCTGATTGAGGGAAGTCACCAATTAATTCGTACATGTGTCACAGGAGGAATTAATGGTAATGGTAGTACTCTGCCAGGCCAGGTGTCTGAGTCCTCACTTAGACTCCTGGAGGCTATAAACGACAAGTCCCGGACCTGCCAGAAAGTGTTCCCCCCAGGCCTAGGATTTCATGATTGGCGGTGAGAGCCCAGAGTGAGAAGGAAGTGAGGAACTGCTTTCAAGGGAAACTCTGTCCAATGATTGAAGTCCTGTCGCATATGTTAGCTAAGGAAATTCCCATAATCTCAGAAAAGCTGGCCAGGACTTGTCTGGGCAATTGGGGTCTTCCTTGCCAACTGGAATAAATCTACCAATCTGACGGTGTTTGTGAGGAAATTGTAGCTGCAGTCTGGTAGCAGGAAAAGTGGAAAGGTATGGTGAGGGAGGGCCTGTCTAAGCCGCAAGAGCTGACACCACGTGGTGAACGAAGGAGGGCAGCAGTTCAAGCAGAAGTCTAAATGTGCGCCAGCTGAAGCAGCAACTCACGTGGTGGAATTCCTGAGTCCCATAGCAGCCAGCAGGTGGTGGTGGTGGTCAGATGGCATAGTTGGCACAGCAGAGGCAGCAGCTGCAATTGAATTGGGGTGGTGCGCACAGAAGCAGAGGTGGATGTAACAGCGGGACGCCATGGCCGGATGCACAGCTGCGATCTGTTACCATGGGACTGCAGCAATGCACAAATCTCCATTCCTCTTTGCCACAGCCTTGACCACAGGCTGGGGGCCGGTTGGCACTGCGGTGGGAGTGGTGGGTGCATGCGCAGAAGCGGTGCCTGTCTCCACCACAGCCCCACGTGAACACTTGGCCCCTGGTGACGGGTAGTCATGAGGAGATCAAAAACCATATGAGCCGCCAATATTGGGACCGATATTGGGGTTTAAATCTCAGCTCACTTCCTGGACAGAACTCACCCAACTAACATGGTTCCATGAGAAGAGGTTTAATGAGAGGAAAAGATTAGAAGAAGAAAGGAAAAACCAGCCACATGGGGGAAGAGGAGCTGGGTAGAGAAGGGACAGGGCCGGGGGGGGTGGCGGGGGGTGGCGGGGGGGGGAGAACAGAGAAGAACAAAGAGAAAGCAAGAGGGAGAGGAGGGGCAAGCAGTCCCCTTTATAGTCAGGCATAGCTGACTGTTGCCAGGCAACTGTGGGGTGGAGCATACCTGGTTGTTGACAGGTAGCTGTGAGGGTGGAGCTTAGACAGAATACCAATATATATGTGTATATGTATACATATATAATATTATATTTATTCACACACATATACAAATTTCAAGAAAGAAAAAAAAATGTCATCCTAAGTGAAGACCAGCAACAGTGGGTAGGGATGAGCAAAGTGAAGGTTGTATATGTCAGAAGGAATATGTTCAACATAAAGTGTACACATGTAAAAAAAAAATTCAAGAATAATAAAATATTTTAAAAATTATTTTCAAATTTAAAATTAATTATAATTGCATACCCTTCAAAAATAGTTTCATATGTAATCAGTATGAAATTCCTTGTGGGTACATTGCATTTCTATTTGCACTAGGCCTATACCATCTGTTGTTCATGTCAAACTGGTTGCCCCTTAGAAGGCCATGCACTTCTAGAAGAGTGCTGTAGTGTATGTACCTAGCAGTCTCATATCCTTGTTGCACTCTAGTAACCACCCCCAGACCTATATTCTGATTATTGGTAGTGTTACTTTTGAATAAGTGACATCATCAGCTCCTGTCATCCCTATCTTTTTGCCTGACCTTCATGTTCATTTGTAGTACACGCTAACCACTAACATGGCCAGTGTTTAGGCCTACAGGAAACCTGGTGGTTCTCTGGCTTCACAATTCCTAGGCAATCGATAATGGTAGGACAGAGATAACCCAGACATCCTGGAGCTGTTTCAAACCATATCTTCTGGGTTTCCCAAACGTGTATCTATCCTGTTGACAAATCAATTAGGATGAACTTGATTTTACACAGAACCGAATGCTCATATTAACTATAGTAAAGAAGAATGTGTTTCTCAGGGAGGGTCAAGGCTGAGAAAATGGCTCCAAAGTTTCCAGATACAAAGAGAGGCCCGTAGCTCACCTCAGACCTTAGGGCCCATCCTTACAGCCTCTGCTCCGTATGGCAGGTTTGAGGATTCTGCTGGCCTTGCCCACGGTTTTAGTAACAAAGAAGGAGAATGGTGAAGTGAGGAAGTGTTTTATCTCCATAAGAAACAGTGTGAAGAGCATGAACTGGAGATGAGAACGCAGCTGATAGTATAAGAGAGTAGAGAAGGTACCAGAAAGATCTAGTGGAGAAGTGACAAATGAAGAGCCAGCCAGAAAGAGGTCAAACAAGCTGTGCTGAGATTCCTTTCTTTTCTTTTCTTTTCTTTTCTTTTTTTTTCTTTTCTTTTCTTTTCTTTTCTTTTTTTGCAGGGCATATCAATGAAAAGATTCCTTTATGGTAAAAACGACAACAGCAGCACCCATGATAGGCACACAATGGACTCCATAAACCTGAAGCGTGGCTTGCCGGCTTATTAAGGACAATAGCTGCAGCGTTCCAGATTTGTTTTTGCTGCTTGGAAGATGTCCAGGAACCCCTCCATCACTCACACTTGGACTATGTTTTGTTTCCGAACGGAAGAATCTGTTTGAAAACTCACACTGTGTATTTATGGGTAGCTGTGCCAGCCTGTAGTGGCAATATCTTTTGAGACACTCAGTGGGGTTGACTTTGTCAAGTGTAACAAAGAATATTTCAAAAGCTGGAGACTTGGCAAAGTCCTTAGTGTGTGGTGCCAGGTACTGTTCCATCAATTTTTAACACCCATTTTTTTAAGAGACATTTAATCCATACTTATTTCTTACTGCTTTACTTCTTAACTCATCAAAATGTTATATTTCAAGAGCATTTTGATGTGTATGGTACCTTTGGGCTTTTTTCCCCTCTTCTTCAAAATAAGAAGTTGTGTTAGCTAAGAAAATAAAAGACTGGAGGGAACCCTTGAATGCTAGGGATGCTGATTCTGATTGTGCCCGCCCAGAGATTTGAACACAATTGTAATTATTATCAAGGAAAATAGGAAAACTGATTTCATGTGGATGTTTTGTGTATCACTGATGCAGTGTCAGGAGCCCAGTGATTATCGACCGTCATCACTCAGCTTGAATACCTCTGATGAGAAGCACCTCAGTGCCTGCCGAAGATGACATACTTCTTAAGAAAATCAAGTGCTGATAACCTTGAACTGGTTTCTACCATTGCTTCTGTCCCTTGGCTTTAATGTGCTCAGCTGGGCCACACAGCAGTCATCCAAAAAACCAGAAGGCACTTATACTGTTCTGCTAATTCATATGTTCTTTCTTTAAACTTAAAATTCCTAATTCCCTATTCATACAGGGAGATTTTCTTATCATTTCATCTGCATCTAACAACCAAGTAAAGAATATTATTCATCAACACCTGTCAATTTTACCTTTGAACTTTGATGTCCATTATACTTTGCGATGTTATACTACCAGCTAACAGGACATAGGAGTGAATATCTATTTCAAAACATTGCATTTTGGTCTATTCATACAACATAAATGCTCAAATATATTTCTGTGGGTCCTATAACTCTCTCTCTCTCTCTCTCTCTCTCTCTCTCTCTCTCTCTGTCTGTCACACACACACACACACACACACACACACACACACACACACACACACACCAATTAGGAATTTCTTTAGATAAAAATCCAAGCAACAAATGATTAGGAAGTGACTTGAATGGGGTCATATCCATAGGCTATACACATGTGTGTATATGAGCACATGTACATGGAAAATATAAATCTATGAGAAAACTTGTAGATAGACTTTGAGATTTTTTAGCAGTTAATGTCTTGAATTTGCTAAACAAAGCAAGTTAATTCCTGAGCATGACTGAAGGAATACATTAACGTTAAAGTGATTTGGACATTTAGGAGTAAAGAAAAGACAAAGATCTGTTGCTGCTGACATCTGAGGAGACAGGACCACACACCATGCGTACTTTATGACAATACTATCCTAAAGCTACCATGCTGATGAAAAAGAGAGAGGTCCTTTATTCCCATTCACTTCAGAAGTCACCGCCACCATGTGGTACTGTACACAGGAAGTCTTGAATGTCCTCTGTGGATGTCTTTCTGCTATTACCCACAGCATCATTTGTGTTTTACTTAAGGTGAGTATTAAACAGAGCAGAAAACTTATCCTGTACTGAGAATAGTAACTTAAAAACAAAACAAAACAAAACCAACAAACAATCAAAAACAGTATTAGTGGCTAGTTACCTTGTAGTAGATCTCCTTGGCTCAGATATCTGTCCATGAAAATTGAATATATCTCACAAGACCAGAACTATGTGTGGGCAGGGGAGAGATGGACAGACAGACATACAAAGAGATACAGACAGACAGATAGACAAACATAAGATAGTGACAGATAAAGACAGAATGAATTGACCTCTGTGGGGAATGTAATCAAAATGGCAAATGTCAGTTGCATTTTCAAATATAGGAGAGAGCTATCATGTTTAGCATAACACCTGACCCCTTTGGTCAGTTTTAACCATAAACATTTATGTTATACCTTTCAACTTTGTGTGGTCTGAGAAGAATTTCTTGTTTGTCCAGCGAAATATAGTTAGCAACTCTAACATTCTTCTGATAGCTAACATTTCTGCAAAGAGAAGTTCAGATATGACCAGAGATTCTGTTTATCAAACCTAGCACACATGTTTATATGTTGCAACCTTGCTGGAAAAAGCATGTCACGGGGGCCAACCTTTAGGTGAAAACCTTTGCTCCCTTCCTGTTTGCTCCTTGTGCTTTCAGCTTTTAGTTCAACATGTGTCCCTTATTTCTGCTCTAGCTGCAGTGTCTGCCTCTTGTTTCCATGGTTCTCCACCATAATGGATTCTTATCCTTCTGAAACTGTAAAACCTCACAAACCCTTCTGTCATTGCTTTTTAAAACACCAAGAGGAAGTAAAGCAGTCTTTTTATCACAGCAACAGAAAAGTTACTGGTGCAGCCTCTTTCACATACACATCAAGTTCTCAATAAGAACACGCCACACTTGTAAACATGTAATATAAAAGACTAGCAGTTTCAAGGAAAAAATATCTAATGATATAAGTTTGAAATTCACAAATGGACCACATGTCTTCCTTTGGTTCTGTTGTGTTCAGAAGACAGAATCAAAGGAAGACAAATCAGTATGTGTCAACCATTTGAAAAACTGTGCATAATCATGTAACATTTGGTAAAATGAATTAGAATGATACAAGAAGAAATGCTTCTACACATAACTCCTCTGATTCATGCATTTATTTATTAGGCTATCAGAGAAAGTTAATCTTGGTGGATTCACTTAATAGTAGAAATCACTGCGAAGCATAAAGCTTACACAATCCCTTATGAATTGGAATTTTTATCAAACCACTTAATTACAACTTTTTTCAAAATATTTTATTGTATTTTTTTTGAGAATTCAGATCATGAACTCTAATAGCACTGCACTATCTTCCCAGTATTCCCAGGTCTGTCACCAACACCCACCTTGTGACCACCCTAGAAAGAAGAAGAAAAGAAAAGGAAAGAAAAAAGTCCCAATTTGTGTTGCACCAAAATTTACTGGAGCATGATAAAACTCCCAGTGGCCATCCCCTTAAAGAAAACTGAGTCCTTCTCTACCTGCATGCCTGCCAGAAGCCAGTAATTGAGGAGAGCTTCACTTCATCATCCTAATCACAATTTTAATAATTCTTTTGAAGGCTTTCTGTGTAAACTGTTACTTTTGGGGGGAAGATAGGAAAAGCATACTGTGTCTTTTCTCAACTGAGTTCAATACCATGGCAAAGTAGCTTCCGTGCCTTTTACAGTCATGTGGAGCATAGGTCATGGACTTACATATGGTTACTGGAGAAAACATAAACCTGGGACATCAGCAAGTGCCATGGAACTCAGCATGGTCCTGGTAGCAGTACTGGTCACAGACATCAACATGGCACCTTAGGACCCTGTACCTAGACACAATCCATGGTGGCAACATGGACCTGGACGTCACCATGACCTCAGGTGGCAGCAAAGGCCACTCACATCAATGTAACCACCAGTGGAAACATACCACATAGACATTTACGTGGCTTCAGATTGCAGCATAGTCCAGAAATATTTGCCTCATCTTCAGTGGTAACACAAACCATGGCAATCAATACAGACTGTAGCTGCAGTACAACTATGGATCCAGACATTGGCCATGGTTGCAATATGGCCCACAGCAGTCAACATGGTTTCTTTCAGGTGCCAGCACAGACCATGGTCATCTTCATGGCTTCCATGATACCACAGGTGATAGACATCAATATGGCTCCTGGCTGTTATAGGACTTTGGACATCCCTATACATGTTGGGCTCAGGCATCAACAAACATGGCCTGGAGCAGCAGACCTCAGATAACAAAGTGACCTCCATGAGCAACACAAACCCCTGAAGAGTCTCTCAAGAAGGTCTAATCCACAAATGATCATTCCTCGTGTTAGACATCCTTCGCTGCTCAGAGCCAGGGTGGCTTATGGCTGGGCAGAACGTTTTGGGCCTGAGGCAGAGTGCAAGCTCCAGACTACAGCACACCATTATTTTTGCCATACTGGGCAATGACACATTCCCCTGTCCACAGCAGGTTTCTCCCGCAGCTCTTACCACCTTTACGTCTCTAGTTCCGCCTCTTTCTCCACCTCTCATTTCACCATTCTGTTCTCTGTCTTCCCACCTTTCCTGCAAATATTCAGTCTGAATAGTGGAAATAAAAACTACTACATATATACATGTATATATATATATATATGTATGTGTGTGTGTATGTACATATGTATATATGTGTACATTCACATATATCTATATGTATATGCATAATTTGCCCAGACAGCTTTTCTGGTTTCTGAAGCACCATAAATACTGGACAATTGCTGATACCCATCTCAACTATCCTACTGTTGACAGAGTCAATATGATCCTGGAGCTCTGGTTTTGTGTAACCAGCTCCTTCATGTGCTCCAGAAGCTCATAGATGGGGTAGATGTTGTGTTGGATGAACTAAATCTGGGCCCTGATGGTGGCTGAGTTGCTCAGCCATAGGTAGGTGGCCATGTGGGGCTTCTTTCTTTCTTAAACTGCTTAATAAGTTGCTGTTTAATGACTTAGGAGTGGGTGAGAGTTTTCAAAAACTTAGGAAAAACAATTAAGTGTCTAGCAAGATTGAGTTTCACACACGCAGTATCATGTATTACAATAAAATTGGGAAACATTGGCAATGATAAATATTACTTCCAAGCTCTTTTTGTATTTAATTTAATTTTATTTTTTACTTATTCACTTTACATGCCACTTACTGTCCCCTCCTGGTCACCCCCTCCTACAGTCCTTCCCCCATTCCCAACTCCTATAAGTGGGTTGGGGTCCTCTGGATATTCTCCTACCCTGGCACTTCAAGTCTCTCCCACTGAGGCCAGACAAGGCATCCCAGCTAGAATACATCCTACATATAGGCAACAGCTTTTGGGATAGCCCCTGCTTTGGTTGTTCGGAACCCACATGAAGACCAAGTTTCACATCTGCTACACATGTGCAAAGGTGTCTAGGTCCGGAATGTGTATGTTCTTTGGTTGGTGGTTCAATCTTCAAGAGTCCCAAGGGTTCAGGCTAGTTGACTCTTTTGGCCTTCCTTTAGAGTTGCTATCTCCTTGGGCTGCAATTCCTCCACCTCCTCCTCCTCCTCCTCCTCCTCCTCCTCCTCCTCCTCCTCCTCCTCCTCCTCCTCCTCCTCCTCCTCCTTCCTCTTCTTTCAAGTGTCCCCAAGCTCTATCTGTTCTTTGTGGGCATCTCTATCTGTCTGAGTCAGATGCTGGGTGGAGCCTCTCAGAGGACAGACATGATAGACTCTTGTTTGCAGGCATAACAGAATATCATTAATAGTGTCAAGGATTGGTGTTTGCCCATGGGATGGGTCACAATATGGGCTGATTATTGGTTGGCCATTCCCTCAGTCTCTGCTCCATCACCTATGCCTCCATTTCCTATAGACAGGATCAATTTTGGGTTGAAAGTTTTGTGAGTGGGTTGATGTCTCTATCATTCCACTGAGGTTCCTGCCTGGCTATAGGACATGGCCTCTTCAGGTTCCATATCCTCAATGCTGTGAATCACAGCTAAGATCACTTACCCCAGGTCTCTGGTACCAGAGATCCCTCTCACCACACTACCCCAGTCAGTTAGGGATTTTCATTCACTCTCATGGCAATGCCGCCAAACTCTTAAAGCAAGATACTCTTTAGACAATCTCAGACATATATTCATCTTTTCTTAGACATATCATATGATACTTATTTCTCTCTTTTTACCAATTCCCCTAAATTTAATCAGTCTAAAAGTAAATCATAAAGCTCTGTTGATATATTTGCTTTGTAAAATACTTAATATTTACAAGTTTTAAATTTGTGTATGGTATAGACTGCTGTTGACTCTGTAACTAGCCTTCGCAGTTCTCTGTGTGTGTAGTTAACACATTTGGTGTAGTTACCCTTCAGGTCTGGAAAGTATTCTAAACTCTGAAGAGCAACATGAGTATTCACTAAAGAACTCCAAATTATACAAAAATCCTTATAATTTATCTCTAAGAAATAATTGGCTATCTCAGTTGATGTGATCATGAAATTTCTAAAAGAAATCTGCCTAAACAAGGAACAGGGAAATCACTCAGCCTTTCTCTGAGCTTTCTTTAATTCCATATCTCTACACAGATGCTCCTGTCTTTCACCATTGCTTAGTTTGAGGATTCCTCTCTACAGCATCATCTTTATGGATTACTAATTTTAAACCCCCAGTTCAGTTACCTGTCTATGCTTCTATTACAATGATTGTTTCTTTTGCTCAGGAAAGTGTCTATATCTAAGATTATATACCACATCAGTTTTTAAACTCAGTAATATATTCTGATGATTTATTATGCTCGCGACTCTTTCAACTATCACTCTACAAAGTCAAGAAATAAAAATTTTTGTTAACATATTGGTTTGTTGTTATTTATTGTGTATGTGTTCATCTGTATACATGAATGTGTACCATGTAAATGTGTTTTCAGAGGCTAGAGAAAGACATCAGATACTCCCTCTACTGAAGGAAGTGGGTAGTTTAAATCACCTATTATTGCTGGATTGATGCTAATTTGTGTCATAAAACACAATAGTAGAAATTTTTCTTTTTTAAAATTATGTATTACAGAGTTTGGTGCCTATATGTCAAGGACTATAATGTAGTATAGGTTGACTGATCTCTTGGTCAGAATGAAATGCCCCTCCCTATTTATCTCTTCTGGATAGTTTTAATTCAACATCTAATTTGTCTGATATTAGAATAATGGAACCTGTTTGTTTCCCATGGTTATTTGATTAGAATACTTTTGGAAAGTCTAAGCCAGTGCCTATCTATAGAACTAAGCTGAGTTTTTTGTAGAGAACAGGCAGATAGATTTTGTTTCTTGATCCATTCAGGATGGAAAATTGAGGCCAACAATATTTAAATCATTATGGAAACATGTTTTGAATTGTGTTTTTTTGCTCCTCCCAGGTGTAGCAGGCAGATGTGAGTTTACTACAGATGGGTCATCAGTGCTTATTGATGTTGATGTTAAGCAATTAAAATTTTAAACTATCATTTATATGTTTCTATAGAAAAATATGTTTTTGCCACATGTTTTGCCTGATTGTATGTACCTAGGTCTCATGAGTCATGAGAATTTTTCTCATGTGACCTTTCCTTTCCTTGCTTCCATCTCGCCTCGCCTCTCTCTCTCTCTCTCTCTCTCTCTCTCTCTCTCTCTCTCTCTCTCTCCCTCTCTCTTGTACGTATACTCTTTTTTCATATAATACACTTTGACCACAGCTTTCTCTTTCTCTACCTGTATTCCTCTAAACTCTCCCCCTCCCCCAGATCCATTGCTACTGTGTTTTATCTTCAGAAAAGATCAGACCTCAAGAGACAATGACAAAATGTGATAAAAAAAAGATATAAAACAAGTTTAAAAGCCCTCCTATTGAGACTGAATAAAACAACCAAATATGAGAAAAGAGAGCTTCAAGAGCTTGACGTTTCTCTTCAAGCACAAGAGTCAGAGAAATATCTGTTCCCACTGTTAGTAGTCCTACAAAAAACATCACTCTAAGGACCATAACATATGCACAGAGGACCTAGTTCAGACACATGCAGGCTCTGTGCCTGCTCTTCAGTATCTGTGACCCTGTAAGATCTCTGCTTAATTGATTTCGTGGGCCAAGTCCTCTTGGTGTCCTCTGTCCCATCTGAGTCCTACAGTGTTTCTTTCTCTTCTCCCAGGGGTACCCCAATCTCTGAGATGTATGACAAATGGAAACCTCCAAAATATACCTGATCTCTGAGTAACGTCTGGCTATCCATCTTTGTATCTGTTCCCTTCCCATGTGCTGCCAGAGGAAGCTGCTCTGATAACTAAATAAGGCGCCAATCTATGAGTATAGCAAAATATAATTAGGAATCATTGTATTGATTTTTTAAAATATCAGTTATTTGTGGTTCTACCCTAGGTCTCTAAACTATCCAGTCTCCAATTCCTGGCCATGTATGCAATGTAGGACATGGACTGTGTCTCATGCTCTGGACCTCAAATCAAACCAAATATTGTTTGGCCACACTCACAAGTTCCACCCACCATAGCCCCAGTACTTTGTGCAGGCGGAAGGAATTACAGTACAGGGGTTTTGTGGTTGGATTCATGTCCATGTTTTTCTTTCTGTAGCTTGAAGAGTACCTTCTCACATCAAACAGACTAGAAGATACAGATGAAGCCTCCATGCCTGCACCAGCTTTACCTCTCTACATTCAGCAATCAGTGAGCTCCACGGATGTAGTAGTCATCAGCAATGAGAATCTGTTGTCAGCTTTCAGAGAGCTATTTCCTGTCCTAGCATCAACTTGTGTTGTTTAGGAATCTCTATGGGAACCCTTTGAACAACAACACAAAGAAATATAACTCACTCCCACTTCTGGAAGCCTTGCCTGGCTACAGTCAGAATTGATATCCTCTATAACTAGGAGGTCTTAACCCAAGGTATAAACTGTCTAATGCAATGAATAAAATTGGTGTTTGCACGAGACTTTAGTATGCCTCATTCTTTGAATCTAAGAATTCTCCAAGTCCCACCATCTCCAGAGCAGTGACAACTCGCATTTTTCCAGCTTTCAATTTTCTTTCTTTGATATGTGTGTTTAGTGTTTAATTATTTAACTGAGACATATACTTTCTTGCATAATCTATTTGATCTTCTGGGTACCTCTTATATCAGTAAGAATTTGTCTTTTTGTTCTTTAGTTTGTCAACATTTTCAATGATCTTGTTGAAGATCTCATCTTTGGTGTTGAACTTTGGATTCTTTTCCATTATCTAGAGCAAAAGGATTGATTTTTCATAGTGTCCTGAATTTTCTGTACTTTTCTTTGGTTTTGTTTAATTTTTTATATTCCTTGTTTGTTTGGTCTAGATCTACTACTTTGTCTTCCAATGCTGATATTCTAACTTTTCTTTAATTCATTCAACTTGGAAGGCTTTCCTTTGAAGTATTTAATGAGTAACTGTTTTTTTTTTTTCAGTTCCAACTTATTTCTTCTTGAGTCCTCGTCAATGTTTCCATTACTTTATTGAATTTCATTAGCAAGTTTTTAATTGCAGTCATCATTTTCATGGGCCTTCTGCTTGTATTTTCTTGGGCATTAAACTGTTAATTAATATTAATCTTCTTAAGCCCTTTCTCTTAATTTTATTGAGTTCCTTTTTGTGTCTTTTTTAAACACTTTGAACTCTTTGTTGAAGCTTACTGTTGTTATATTAAATCATGTTCCAAGTCTCATCTAAATAGTTCTCATTGGCAAACATTTCTACCAGAATGGAAGATTTTGGAAAGAACATATTGACAGACCACATCCATGTTTTTCAATGGAAATTTGTCTTCTTTGAGTTGTGACCATTAGAAAAAAATAATATGAATGACCTATTTCTATGCAAGTGCAAATGTTTTTTAAAGAGCATCTATCCTTTCCTTTTTTGGTAATTGATGACATTTTTAATTGTGAATGCTTAAATATGTTAAGCAATAGTCAAAGCATATATCCAAATCAATAAAATTAGTTCTCATTATGATATTTAGAATCTGTTTCTTGGATTCTATGTGAAATCTGGTACCTTGTATATTACTGACATTTCTTTCATTACATCTTTCTTCCTTCTTATTTTTCATAATTATAATGATATATTACTGTAATCAATTTCTCAAAGAACAAAATTTTCTCCAATTTTTCCTTTAAATTATCTTATATTTTTCTGTATTAAATTTTAATATGATCTTTATGATTTCTTTTGTCTATCTGTAACTTTGTCTTTTGTCCTTCTGTAAGGGAGAAATCCTACTATATTTATGAATGTTTTTTTCTCTAATGGCTATGTATCACTATAACATTCCCTTAATATTATTAGCTATATTCAAAAGATTCTGATATGTTGAAGTTTTGTTTATCATCAGTTAAAGTTACAATAAAACTCTCCCCATTTAATCCATACGTGTTATTTTATGCCCTGTATTTTATGACTCTTCAGCATGTTTGTTCTTTCCTTTAACTGTTTGTATAGATGGATGTCATTATGAGCAATCATTTTGGCTTTGAGTCTTTTAGTTTACTTGTATGTTTATTTCAGTCTATTGATGGTCCCCTTTCCTCAAGACTAACCAATTTTAAGGACTCCTGTGAATCTTCTAAACCTCATGTTATCTGTTGCTGGGAAGTAGATGGCCTAAGCTTTGACTCCTAGTTGGATTATAATAGATGACAGAAAGGTCCTTCAGGTTAGGGCACTGCTAAATGTCAGATTTTCAAAGAAAGAGGATCGTTCCCCTGTGGAAAATCCACATGATGCCTGCCTGTGTGAAGGATTGCTTACTCTCTTCCTTTTGAATGCATGTCATAGTGTTAAATGTCTAACATTTAACATATATGTGAAGCTTCACTGCCTAAATGGTGATGATGGTATGGGCAGAAGCAAAGGACTCTGGGAGAAAATTTCACCTCACATGGATGATAATCCTGGGAGGAACAAACATGAGAAGGACAGCAACATGAGAGCACTGAGAGCCAGTGTTTGGAGTTATGCCCACCCTATCTGTGCTCTTTATCATGAGATGCTTTGTTGGGAGGGGTTTGCCTGAGAGTAGCCATCTCTTTCTCTTTCTCATTATTTCTTTGCTCATGCTAAGCACTCTCATTTGGTTTTAGTAGGTTTTATGATTTGGTTAATTTATCCATTTTTTCCAGTTGTTCCATTTATTGATATATGTGTTCCTAATTGCTGTTTATGATGTTTTATTTTCTGCTTGCATGGAATCCATTACATCATCCCTTTTCCACTTGTTCTAATTTACTTGAGTCCCTCATCTTTTTCCCCTTAATACACCTGAATATTTGCAAGTTTTTTCTTTAGAAAAAGAATTGCATTTTAATTGATTTTTCATCATTGGTTGCATGTAAATTTGCTGTAATTATTATTTCCTTTGCTAACTGCCTATTAGCATCTTCTTGTTTTCAGATGTAGGAAGTTTAAATTTAGATTCATTATTAAAGGTTCCTTATTATTTTTTTCATATCATCTTCCCTTTGTGCTTTGTTTTAATGAATCTCAAAAATTTAGCAGTGTGGTTTTTTTCCAGTGATCATTTTCTGTTTCTTATGCATTGTGTGTTTACAGTGAAACTTGATTTCTACCACTTCTACTTCTAGAGCTATATCTTAAATTCCTAATAACATATGCCCCACAGCTTAGAGAATCTTAGCACTATATCTTCTCCCACAATACATCCTTCATTTGGTTGTTGAGATCTTCCTGTATTGTCTTTTTGAATTGTCTATTTGCTATGTCTACAACTGTGTTCATTCTTACCTTTCCTACTGATGGCTATGCACACATTGTGTCATTTTCATGCCACTGTGATGGCATAGCAAACTTTTTGTGTTATTTGTAAGCTTTTTTGTTTAGTCTGAAGCATTTCATATATGTATTTCTTATAAAACATATCTAATGGTGAGGAACTTCACTTGTAGGATTAAAATCTTTTATTTAAAATCATTCAACACTTTTTTGAGAGAAAGAGAGAGAGAGAGGGAGAGAGATCTGTCACACATCCCAGGGTAGCCTCTTCTCAATATGTAACTAAAGATGCCCTTGAGCTCCTTCTAAGTGTTGCCATGACAGGAATGCCCCAAAATATCCTACTTGATAAATTCTGAAAAGAAAATTATTATTAATTTGCAGCTTTGTTTTGCTCAGCAAATTGAATATTTAATCCCATTACAGTTCATGGTGATTCAATGCTTCCTGAGATATTTACAAGTAGTCTGAAGGAGATATATATTTATTTTTTTAACAAGTATGTAATGAGTCAAATTGCAACTTGCTTGGCTGACTTTGATGGTCTAAGCATTCTGGGTTTTGTTATAGACATTGAGTGACTCATCCTGTTCAACTTTTTGTTTTTCATGAAGCTCAATGTCCAATACCATCATTAGATTTGGAGGCTTTTCAGATACTGGGGATTTTTTTATTTTGTATTAATATTTTTTATTATTTCTCTATGTGAGTATGAGTGTTTGTGTGTTGTGTGCCTGTGTCTGTGTATATATCTGTGTGCCTGTGTTTGTGTGTATACATCTATCTGAATCTATGTATATCTGTGCATATGATATGTGTGTGTATGCTGTGTGTCTGTGTGTGTCTGTGTGTCTGTGCTTGTCTCTGTGTGTCTATGTTTGTCTCTGTGTATATGTGTGTATGTATGTATGTGTGTCTATGTGTGAATGGGGAAAATAACATGAAATGAAATGAAACCAAAGGAGTACAGGTGTGAAGCTTGAAGAGTAGTTGTACATTAAAAAATAGCCATGAGTAGTATTAATTCTTAAGTCATCAGAATATATATATATATTTACACTTAACAATTTGATTAACAAGAGGAAGAAAAATGAAACAGCTATATAAATCTTCAGAAGAAGACAATTCCAATTTTTAGGCAAAAAACTAAAAGCTGTTTTATATATTTTCCTCTCACAAAGAAAATGTTAATATACCATTATTAAAGTTAATAAAATATGATATACATGAGATGAACAAGGATTTTGTAGCATTCTGAGTTCCACCATTGAGCTTGAATGGGGGAATACTAGTATGTCTGATATGCTGTGTTTCCCAAAGACTGCAATTGATTCTCCACGTGGGCTACCAGTGTGTTAAGAAAGAAAATGGAAGAGCAGCAGCACAAGAAACAAACACAAAAGCATAAATAAAATGTTGGGAGTAAAACAGATAAGCATATACCAAAGACCTACTTCAACAGTACTCTAAATCAGTCATAGAATTATTTATAAGCAACCTGTCTTTTGTACAGTACACTAACAAGAATCGCTGCTTGGAAAGCATGATTGGGAATTGTCTTGCTTGTATAATTTTCTCTCTCGCACATGGTCTAATGTGATGGTTTGCATATGCTTGGCCCAGGGAGTGGCAACTTAGTAAAACCCTTTAATCATAGGAGGCAAAGACAAACAGATCTCTGAATTCAAGGCTAGCCTAGAACAGAGCAAGTTCTAGGTGAAGAAAAGCTTAAATCCAGGTGTGGTGGTACACACCTTTAATCCCAGTAGACAGGTATACAGATCTCTGAGTTCAAGGTTAATCTACAGAGCAAAATCCAGGCAGGCATAGTGCAGAAGGAGCTGAGTTCTACATCTTCACCTGAAGGAAGCCAGGAACAGACTGAGCATCCTCAGGCAAGTAGGAGGTGGGTCTCCAAGCCCACATCCACAGTGACACACTTCTTCCAACAAGGCCATACCGTCAAATAGTGCCACTCCTTGGGCCAAGCATACGCAAACCATCACTTCTAGTAAGCTGATTTTGTATAAGTGCTATCTAGCACAGTTGAATGGGGATCCAGTATGTAAAAATGTATACATTTGCTACCATTGTGACATAATAACCAGAAGATAATAGGATAGGGAATCCAGAGGTCCTTTACCTTAACACATCTGATCTGCTGGGAATTAGATGTCTTGATATTTATTTTGAGGCCAGATTTCATTGTTCCATAAGTTGTAATTTGAAATATAAAATGATTGCAATATCGAGGTCAACTTTTCTTAAAATTTAAGCAATATCCTGCCCCTATAAAACTGTGTCTAAGTGTTCAGGCTCTGGTAAAATGAAAAAGTAGGTTTATGACAACAAATTGAAAAGGACCGAGGAAAGAGCTTAGCCAATGAAAAGATGACCTGAGTTCATATCAAAGCAGAGAACCATAGTACACAACTGTAATTTATCACTGGGTGAACAGAAATAGGAAGATTTATCAGAATTGCCAGACAGTCAACCCAAACTGATGGTTCACCAAGGAACAGTACCACAAAAGATAAGATAAAGAAAAGTTAAGAAAGATACTAAATTTAGTGTACCTGCTTTTTTTTTTTTTTTTTTTTTTTTTGTGGAAGTACCGAAGCACTTGCCTTTGTACCTTGAAAAAGGCTACTGATTGGTTTGAGTTAATTTTATATCCAGCCACTTTTCTAAAATTGTTTACCAGGTGTAGGAGGTCTCTAGTAGAATTTTGGGGTTGCTTATGTATACTACTGTATTATCTCCAAATAGTGATACCTTGACTTCTTCTGTTTCAATTTGTATTCCTTTGATCTACGTTTGCTATCTAATTGCTTTAGCTAGAACTTTAAGTATTATACTATACTGAGTACATAAGGAGAGAGTGGTCACCCTTATCATTTCCCTTATTTTAGCAGAATTGCTTCAAGTTTCTCTATGTTTAATTTGATGTTGGTTGTTGGTTTGCTGTATATTGCTTTTATTATGTTTAGATATGTACCTTGAATTCCTGATGTTTCCAAGATGTTTAATATGATGTTTATATTTTATAAAATGCTTTTTTAGAATCTAATGAGATGATCGTATGTTTTTTTCTATTAGTTTGTCTATATAGTGGATTACATTGATGGATTTCCATATATTGACCCACCCCTGCATCACTGGGATGAAGTCCACTTGATCATGGTGAATCTAATAGAAAAGAGAGTGGGAAAGAGCCTTGAACTCATCAGCATGGGGGGAAATTTCCTGAACAGAAGACCAATCAATGGCTGAGACTCTAAGATCAGCAATTGAAAAATGAGACCTCATAAAACTGAAAACATTGTATAAGGCAAAACACTGCCAATAGGACAAAATGGCAATTTACAAATTGGGAAAAGATCTTTTCCAACCCTACATTTGACAGAGGGCTAATATCCAAAATGTACAAAGAACTTAAGAAGTTAGACTCCGGAAAACCAAATAACCCAATTAAAAATGGGGTATAGAACTAAACAAAGAATTCTCAAGTGAGGAATCTCAAATTGTCAAGAAACACCTAAAGAAATGCTACATTTCCTTAGTCATCAGCGAAATGCAAATCAAAAGGACCCTGAGATTCCACATTACACTGACAAGGATATGGAGAAAGAGGAACACTCCTCCATTTATGGTAGGATTGTAAGCTGGTACAACCACTCTGGACCTCAATCTGGTGACTCCAAAAAAAAAAAAAAATAGTTCTACCTGAAAACCAAGGTACACCACTCCTGGAAATATATGTAAAAGATGCTCCAAAACACAACAAGGATACATGCTTTACAATGTTCATAGCAGCCTTATTTATAATAGTCAGAAATTGGAAACAACCCAGATATCCTCAACAGTACATTTACATAGTAGAATACTATTCAGCTATTTAAAATGATGACTGCATGTACTTTGTACAAATGAATAGAACTAGAAAATATCCTGTGTAAGGTAACCCAGATCCAAAAGGATATACATGGTATGTACTCACGAATAAGTGAATATTAGCCTAAAAGCTCAGAATACCCACAATACAACTCACAGACCATATGAAACTTGACAAGAAGGAAGGCCAAAGTATGGATGCTTCAAACACACTTAGAAGGGGGAACAAAAGGAGGCAAAGGGAGGACAGATCCTGGGTGGAAGAGAGAAGGGGGAGGGGAAAGGGAGGGGGCAGGACCCAGTGTGGAAAAAAACAGGAGAGAACTACAGAGGGCCAAGAGAATGAACAGAAATAAATAGCAGTTGAGGGTAAAGAACTTGGGGAAGCACTAGAAAGTCCCAGATGCCAGGGAAGCAAGAGGCTCCCAGCACCCAGTGGTGATGACATTAGCTGACATATCCAGCAGTGAGTAGATAGAACCTGAAGAGACAACCTCCAGTAGATAGACCTGGCCCTCAGTGGAGTGATGGAGCCACCCACCCATCTCAAACTTTTTAACCTAGATTTATTCCTGTCTAAAGGAAACACAGGGACAAAATGGAGCAGAGACTGAAGGAAAGGCAATCTAGAGACTGTCCTACCTGGGGATTCATCCCATATACAGACACCAAACCCAGACACTATTGTTGATGACAAGAAGTGCTTGCTGATAGGAGCCTGTATGGCTGTCCTCTGAAATGCTCTGCTGGCACCTAAGACAGGTGCAGATATTCACAGCCAACCATTAAATTGAATCGCGGGACAAATGAAAGAGTTAGGGGAAGGGCTGAAGGAGGTGAAGGGAATTACAACCCCATAGGAAGGAGAACACTATCAATTATTCAGACCCCTCGGAACTCCTAGGGACTAAACAACCAACCAAAGAGTGTACATAGTCCAGTCCATGGCTCCTGCTACACAGGCAGCAGAGGAACGCCTTACCTTGCATCAGTGGAAGGAAAGGTGCTTTATCCTGTGGAGTCTTAATGGCCCAGAGAAGAAGAAATGCTAGCGGGTGAGGCTGGAGTGGGTGGGTATGTGGAAGAGCAACCTCTTAGATGCAAAATGGGAGGGGGATGGAATGGAGAGTTCTTGGAGGGGAGACTGGGAAGGGGGATAATATATGAAATTTAAACAAAATGATTAATAAAAAAATTGAAATACGGAGAAAGACACTATAATTGACATTTGCTATCCATTGTCATGTTGCCTATTCACACACACACATGCACTTATATACATATGAGTAGCCTTCCACACACAGACATATGCAAACATACCTATATATGCATACAAACCCCATACACACATTCACAAAATATAATGAAGACCGACAAAGACACAGACAAAGGCACAGAGAAACACACACACACACACACACACACACACACACACATACACACACACACACACACACACACACACACACACCTCCTTGCACCAACCTTTCTAGACTAACCAGATTTAGCTATGTGAGTGGTTGAAGATCAAAATCCAAGACACGATTGGAATGTAATGAGTACAGAAGAACGCGGAAAGCAGAGACTACCAACCTACACAGGTACAGAGCAGTGGGTAAAGCCAGAGCAGCTGGCCTTACTCTGAAAGCGTGGAAAGGGGGAAAGCGTGATACACAATTGTTCTTCCGCTCCTTTATTTCTGAAATCCCAGAAAACAGCCTCGGCAGCTTATGGCTGGCAGCAGCTAATAAATGTAAATGGAAAATTGCCTTTAAAGCCAGCCACACTTGTGAGAGAGCTGGGGATGTATGAGGTGTTCGGTGTCTCTGGGCATCAGGAGCATGACATCTGGTGTTTTAAGTGAAATGACCCAGAGGTTTCTACTATGCAAATAGATTACTTTCTTCATCTTCCCTCGGTGTCTTGTTTTTGTCCTTCGATTCCTTGAGTTTTCTTACTTTGTTAGACCAAAACATTCTAAACTGATCCTTCGCTCTGATGGTGGCATGCTCAGTCTGCCTTTAAAATGACTAGATTAGTAAAGTCGATCAGCTAAGTCCCTGGGGCTTCCCCGATGTCTTGGTTGGTAAACGGCATAAAAGCCTGAGTTCAGATCCCATGCACCTGCACTGAAAGACTGTGTTTACAGAAAAAAGAAAGAAAGAAAAGCTGTTCATTGGGTCATGCATCTTTAACCCTAGCTCTGGGGATACAGAGGCCGGAGTACTCTGGGGATACCCTGGGGCTATCAGTAATCCAGTCTAGCGGAATCTAACTAGCAACAGAACAAAGGTGGAGAACTATTGAAACAGACTACTTGACCTTAACCTCCACACACATATACCTGCGCACGTGCACGCGCACGCGCGCACACACACACACACACACACACACACACACACACATTCACACTCATCGAACACATAAATGCACACACAGAGAGACATCAGACACTTAACTACACACACATATACACACACGCACTCGCCAGAATGCACTCATGGACACATGCATATGGAAGTGCTAGCACCCTGTAAATTTAGATATATCCCTAACAAACTGTTTACATTTCATGATTGTTAGGTAGATTTTGCTTGCTTCCGTTACTGTGCTTTATTCGCCACTACTTGTTCTAAATGGCATTCACATGCATCTGTAATTACCAATTAAAACTCTCTAAAAGTGTTAAACTATGAATGTTACACTGTGTCTTCCCAGCCTTGTATCTGTCCATGGCCAGTCTCCTAACAGTGGATTCTAACTACTTGTCTCTTTATAAAACAGATGCAGATACGTAAACCCAATCAACGGACAGAAGCCAGGGACCCCTGTGGTTGAATTAGGGACCCCTGCATGAAGCTGAGGAAGAAGGTGACCCCATAGGAAGACCAGCAGCCTCAACTAACCTGTACCCCGAGATCTCTCAGACACTAAGCCACCAAGAAGGCAGCATACACTAGCAGACTTGAGCCACCCCGTCCCTAACACACACATATACAGAAAAGGACTGCCTTGGTCTGGCCCCAGTGAGAGAATAAGCACCTCACCCTCAAAAGACTTGCAGGCCCCAGAGAGTGGGGAGGTCTGTTGGGGTGGGGTGGGGACATCCTCTTGGAGATGGGGAGGAGGAATGGATTGAGGAACTGTCAGAGGGCAGAGGGCAGAGCTGGAGGGGGATAACGACTGGACTGTAAAAAAGGATTAAAGAATAATAATAATAATAATAATAATAATAATAAAGAAAGAACACACACACATACACACACAGACACAAACACACACACACGCACACACACACACACACACACACACACACACACACACACACACATCCCAGAAAAGAATGTTTCCACCTCAAACTCTAATAAATTCAATGGGACAGTAATGTGTCCAATGCAGTTTTCAGATGTCTAGACCTCAAATACAGACCTGAGGAAGGACAATTTCCTAGCTCCTCTTTTACCACAAATTACTATGTAGATAAAATATTTGTGAGAATTGTATCAGATAATGAGAGTTTGGAAAAGAAAAAAAGCTTTACACAATAATACGGATTTGAAAGATCTTTACATGGCTCGATATGGGCTTTGGCTTACCTGTCTTTCTTTAGTACGTAGTGTGTCACGGGGGATTTGTGTATGCTAAAAGGTACACAGGAACACCGGGTTGCTTGCTTCTCAAAGATTCCTGGGTGTTATCTTCTGCTTGTATTTTAGACAGTCCAAGAGGAATTAGATACTGTTTTCTTAGTACAAAATTTATTTTCAATCTTCACAATGCATTATTAGCATAGAACTTTATAAACTGACTCATTGAACGGAGAGCATTCAGACTGCAGTGTAAACTTCCCAATGAACGCAACAAAAGCACGCTCTTCTTTACGATCCTCATTTTATGAACACAATTTGGTGATATTCTAAGGAAAAACAACTCCATGTTAATTATAGCATTTGGTTCACATTTAAAATCTCCCCCTTCCCCTCCCTCTGCCTTTCTTCTCCCTTCCTCCCTCCTCTCTCCTTCCCTCCTCCTCCCTCCCTCCTTCCTCCTTCGTCCTCCCTTTCTCCCTTCCTTCCTTTCTTCACCTTTTTAGTCATCAATAGGGAAGAATAACATCCCCAGATCTCCCTAGTTACTGGCCTACACTACTTTCCTAACTAGAAACCCCGAGGTTCACCACATCTGATTCTTTGATAAGGTTTATGAACAGAAATGGGGGTACTTCAATCATCTTGAGTATTCGTCTTCATTTAATTTTCAGCCAAGGGACTGGACATTGATTTCGTTTTGCATTTTACTAAAAGCGAATCTCCGATTGCAGATGGGAAACCAGAGCTGAAGTCATTGCCCTGAGCACAAACCAAACAAAAATCAAAGCATTTCCAAGAGTGAGTTGTTCAGTTAAATTTTCTTAAAAAAAAAAAAAAAATCATCAAGCAATTGAACTGCTGAAAGGCTCAGACATGGAGACAGAAATCAGACGAGAAATTCTCGGTGCGCCAACTTCTGCAGCATAATTTTCACATCAAAGAACTTCAAAATGGGATTTTCCCAAGTATTTTAACTTTTAGCTAGCTGAATCAAGTCCTCTCAGGATGTAAGCAGGCTATAAATTATAACTACCTATGTAAATAAGTGACTATCATGGTCACGTCCATATGCTACCTAGCTCCGGGTCCTTCCACCCTCTCCTACCCCAGATTGGGCAGGCAGAGCAGGGATTCTCCTTCCCTGTATCTCGTTGCTTCCAGTGAAATATGAGAGTTCCTATACATAAGAAAAACATCCTTGAAGAAAAAATATTTACAGTGTCTTGGTGGCTGAAAAGTAGACTGAGGAGCTCAGACATCGTGGAACTTCAGTATGACCTGCAGGGCAAATGAGGTTAGAATCGCAAACTTGGGGGAAGCTTAAAAAAGCACGACTGTTACATGGAAGACATTTCCCCACAGGTGGGATCATTCACAATGGTTTATAGTCTGTTTTAGCAACTACTACTATGCGTGTAACATTGTGTGAGAATCTTAATTTTTTTCAGACATCATTTTCGATGTGTAAGTGATAGAATTACAGCTATAGAGGTCTTCATCTGCCCCAAACACATGAATATACGACCAATGGTTATATCATATCTGCCTCCATAGTTACACAAGGAAGTCTATAGATCTTCTTCATAGCTCTCTGCAATGGAAATTTTATTCATTTTCTTTTTTTTACGGTTGGATCATTCTTTTCATTTTAAAAATGAATTTATTTATAATCACGTGGGTGAACATGTATCTGCGCACGTGTGTGTGTGTGTGTGTGTGTGTCTGTGTGTGTGTGTGTGTGTGTGTGTGTGTGTGTTCTCATGCCAGCTTGTGTACTTGAAAGTCAGAAGACAACTTGTATGAGTTGGTTCTCTTCTTCTGCCTTATGGGTACTGGGGATGAACTTAGGTTATCAACCTTGGGTAACACACAGCCTTACCTACTGAGACATATTATAGCCCACCTCAGTTGGCTATTCTTTTAAATTTTTCCCATTCATTGTTATAAATTGTGTCCTAGTAGTTTGCACTCCTTGACATTCCTCAGACTGTGCTGTTTCTCTGAACTGCTCTGAGTCTATGTCTCATATTAAAGTCAGGGTTTGCATCCAGGTTTTCAAGCAGGGTCTCCTTCTTACATGAGATTTGCTCTCAGCCATGAAGGGAATTCAGAACTGCTTTGTTCCTGGTTCACATGGGTCATGTGTGTGCTGTGTGTCCCTACTTCACTCTCGTCTTCAACTTCACCTCCTTATGAGTCCATATTCTTACATTTTCAGTTCCCATTGAACGGTTATACAGAGAGAGTTTAATTCCGATTTTCTTTATGAAATGGACTTCAAGAAGACATCACAAATACTCACACTTATTGTGTGCTTCCTTGAAGCCCCTCTCATGGATAATAGGTTACTTTCCATGGTTTATCATGAAGAAGAGGCACCGAAGTCACGATATTCTTGAGAATTCCACACATTGATGTGATTTACTTTAGTGTCTAAAGTCAACTTTGAACAGTGCTTCGAATTTAACTGTTTTGTTTTCCTCTTCTAAGATTTGACACAATGTTTTTTTATTTTAACATATGTTTAAATGAAACAAACAAAACCTGTGGTCTGTTTTATAATATCAACAGTGGTAGAATTCCAACCAGGATTTTGTGAGAAGCTCAAGAAACATTTTTGGAGCAGGATGCCACCAGATCACATTTCATTTTCTATTGTACAAAAATAATAAAATACTTCTCAGGAATGATAATTAGAATTAGAAGCAGGTATGTAGGAATAGCTTTGTGCAGCAGAAGGCTTTGATTGATAATTTTATTTTCCTAAATTTCTCCCTAATCCTGTTTCAATATGCTAATCTACTTCCTTCCTTCATCAAGCTTGCCTTAGAATTGCTTTATCCATAATAGCCATCCACCATAAAGAAGTGTCTCAACATTGCTGCTTGCCTAACCTGTCCCCCACCCCATATGACTTCAATAAAGGCCACAGAGATATGGGGCTAAAATTGGCTGTAAAGATAAAATGCATTATTAAATGGCATTATTGTCTTTGCTGTTATTCTGTCATCATACAAAGAGATGCAGAACCGGATTGAAAACCATATGGTAATTGCATAGACGATGAGTGCATCTTGCGGTCACACCTTCAGCATCCAGCAATATCGCTAGCTTCAGTTCAGGTGCCAATATGGCATAAAGCCAGCCCAGGAAAGATGAACTGGCAGAGAGAGAATGACAGACATTAGGCATAAGTACTTTTCATGTCAAATCTTTGGCATGCTCATTGTTGAAAAAATCTGTTCTCAGAATTGCCTTCCAGCATGTGCAAGTTATGTTACGAAGGCATATGATAATGTCTACTGTCCAGGGATATGTTAATATGGTCCATTCTGGGAGACGCCAAGTCATAGGCAGAGTGATTAGATACCCCAGATGTCTGTGCATCCCTACTCCTCCTGTACAAGAGAATGTCAGAAACCGGAAAAAATGAAGTGAGGTATAATTCATGGGACTTGATAACTTCCTTCTCCAGGACCTAGTTTTGAAAGTAAGAAAGAAATTTTGGAGACTCCATCAGTATGTACAACTGTCCATTTTCAGATATTGAAGCTTTTAAATATTCATCTTCCCAAAATTGGAAGAAAGGGTAATCTAAAAGCCTCATCGGTTAAAATTCCACTGTGATTGTTTGATGATTCCTCAATGTGTAAATAACATGCCATTAAAGGAGGGGCACTTCACATATCAATCACCACTCATTGAACTCTCCCGAGGAAACCAGTATGGATAATATTCTTTGCCATTTTTCATCTAGATATATAATTCTAAGAACTGCAGAAGCATCTTTCCTGAATTGACTCCACTGAGTTAAGGTATGAACAGGACAATATTTTATTTGCTGTTTTCAAGTAAAATATCTCTAATATGTTGATTCTACTAATAAAGGGTTATTGACAATAAATTTCTTTTATAAGCCAGTTTACTAGCTCTACTATTGTATTTTCATAAAATACTTTACATTCAGAAATCTGACAGATGGCATATACTTTATAAATTATAAAACACATTTGTGGAATCATGCTATATCTGATTGATTACCAGAAAACGAAGATAAGAATCATTGTCTAATTTCTCAAAAATGAAAACACTTGACTCTATAAAAATGCTCAAAGTCATAAAACATATCTACAGTGCAACTATTTCTCTGACTGATAAATTTGCAGTCGCTCACAACTTGCCATAGAAGAGTCTACAAATCAAGGTCTCTTCTCAAGAGGGAGCTAGCCTTTCAAGATACAGGAAAGCAGAAATGGATATCAACTCCCGAATTGAGTCATAGCCACTTCTGTCCAAAGAGAGCAGCTGAATATTCATGGAATTTTTTTTATTCATCCAAACTTATGCTTGAGAAAAAAAAACAGTTTTGGAATGATCACAGAATATCCTGGGCAGCAAGTCATCTTATGTGTAAATGTTTGCTTCTGTCATAGCTATTTTCATAGTAAACATACACACAAAGACACACAAAATATACATAGGAGAAAAAGAACAAACAACAACAACAACAACAAAAAAAACAAACCCACATGCACCGTTTCAATAGCCTTTTGCAAATTCTTCACTGAATCCTGATTTCAAAGGTTTCTCTCACAGGAATAAGTAAACAAAATATCCCTGTAGATCAAGCATTGGATAGCTGCACCATTGTGTATGGTGTTCGTAAGGATGTTGCACACCTGGGTTTAGAACATGCTACACTCATGCTCATCTTATCAATGAGATCAATACAAAAGCTGAAAAGTCACTCTGACCTCCAGTATTTCTGCCATTTCCACCTATAATATTGGAGTGGCCACACTTCAAGAGCAGAATGTTATTTTAGAGAGTGCCTGACTGCACCTAGAAGCAAGGAATAGTTTAATTTGGCTTACTTTGTTGGGGTTGGGTTGTCTCAGCATCTCCGTCAAGGTTACTATTTCCAGTTATGTCCCCTTTGTACAATGACACTTCTACAGAGCTGTCTCTTCTTTTGATCAATTCTAGCCAGGAAAAATTGACGAGTCCATTCTTTGAATTTACATGTCTGAATTTTCCTGTCAGGTAACACTTTTATCAAATAAATTTACACTTTTCTCTTATTTGTCTGTTCTGGTAGGGGAAGGTCGCCACAGCTCACATAATAGATAAGGAAAAAGAAATAGTCTTACCTTTGTATCCATAAGAAATAAAATCCAAGACCCACCCATCAGATACCTGGATACATGGTGGATAGAAACTACAGGGTTTAAACGCGAGAGAGTAGTAAACTTATTAGCACCTTAGTAACTGAGAAGATATACATTTATTGCACACTACTGTACTTAAGTACCCGAACCTCCTGCTCTTTGGAGAACAAGAGAAAGCCAAGGGTAGTGATTTTGGGTCTCTTTTGGATTTTTTTATCCTTCATGAGGACACAGAAGGAAAACAATCCTCTGTAAACTAGAAAGAGCTTTAATGAGGAATCAAAGTTGACCTCTGTTAAGACCTCAGATTGCATATTTGGGAACAAATCAATTTCTACTATGTAAGATACTCTGTGATATATTGTGATTGCATCTTGAGTAGATTAAGACAGACCGAAGAATCATGAGCAGCTCTTCAACAAATATTCTTTCTGTACTTTGCTTCAAGCACATACAGCCTTTGAGTTTATTTTAGATATAACAAGTAGAATCATGCGACGACCTTCCTTTAGTCTTCTTTTATTAGAGAAAGATGACAGAGTTTGCTTTTCTAGCTACCTCAGGTCATTTGATTCATCTTTGACTCATATTTTCATCCATACGACAACATACCTGGGGTCCTTAACAGGTAGAATTAAAAAGTATATTCAGCTCAGAGTTCAGAGGCATAAATATCAAGCTTACATGATCTTTGCTTGGCCTCTGGCTATAATGCCTGATAGTCATAAATCATAATGATAACAAATATAGAGCCAATACTCATATCTGGCATAGAAGAGAGAAGAGAGGGTGGCCAAACCTTTCTGTCATGGCTTAAGTGGTCACAGGCAAACTAGTCTAGATGCTAGTGTACCCTTACATGTGCTTTCTATATCTTGTATGTCAGAGGAAATTTTGTAGAAAAAATTTGGCTGGTTTTTCCCACTGTAGATTTGGTTAAGCCCATCAAAAAGCATCCATAATCCTGAGTGTTCCATATTCTGAAATTTCCTATGTCATATAAATTGCATCTCAGCTTTCAGATTATACTTCAACAGACATAGGACATTTACACACAGCAACTAGACCCAATCAGCATGGCTGTATTTACAACAGCACCTATTGCTTGGATGGTATCCAATGATACCATCATTTCTTTAGGTATTATTACAATACTGAACCCTCTCTCTGTCATGTTATTATTTTCAATTCTTGTCAGTTTTGCATCATTATATCTACAGCAAATAAATAAAACAAAAATATTAATTTATTATACCTTGGAG
The DNA here is from genome assembly GCF_011064425.1 of Rattus rattus. Taxonomy (NCBI): domain Eukaryota; kingdom Metazoa; phylum Chordata; class Mammalia; order Rodentia; family Muridae; genus Rattus; species Rattus rattus. Next base: position 14,526,163 of record NC_046168.1, on the reverse strand, counting down.
GTCAAAAACAATATGTTTGCCATGGTCTGGGCTTCTCGCTAGTCCCATTATGGCAGAGATGCCTCTCTGTGAAGAAGGTTATATCACCAAACAACAAGACAAGAGAGATTAGGGCTTCATATAGATGTCAAGCTGTGAGAAAGTTTATGCTACTGGGGTGCTTCCCATAGATTTTTGTATTTGAACACTTGGTCACCAGTTAGTGACACTGTTTGGAGAAGCTTTTAAGACAATAAGATTTGCTGGAGAAAATATATCCCTGGGAGTGGGCTCTGTTTTCTATGAGAAGTTGGAGACATCATCTCTCAGAGCCTCGTGCTGGCTTCTGGGCCTCTGTACACATTAGGGACTTTCCTTCTAGATCTGCAAGCCAAAATAAAGTCCTCGTTTTTTAAATTGCTTATGTTCATGACTTGTTATCACAGCAACACAAAAGTAACTAATGTGATCATCCATGAAAAGCAGGAAAGGTTGGAGTTCCACAGTTCTTGAGAAGATACGGCAACAAGGTTCTAGGACTGTTCACTGAGTTCTGTCTCTAATATTTCTCCTGTCCCCTAATGGCACCGTACTGGGTGAGGTTTTCAATCACACCACATCCCTGAGTATTCTTAATGAACATCCCACAAACACACACAGGCATCAACATTTTAAAAAAAGATTTCCTGACAATCTGAAACCAGGGATTCATTCTGATCTTCCTACACATGTTTCTTAATTTTTTTCTCTCTATTTTTAAACACAGTTTATATTATATAAAAGATATTTAACACTTTCTTTTTCTTGCTTCCTGCATGAGAATAATAACATCAAGACGGTGGTCGCTTCATTAATTACTACAGTCTCCATATCTTGCCCATCATAGATACCCCCCAAATATAACCCATATTAAATACAATGATCCTACTTAGGTGTTGAAGCTTTGAGGGGTCAAAGGAGGTTGGTAAGGTTTAAAAACCAATGCAAAAGGGAATATGGAATGCTCCCATGTGTGATTTAATTCCTGATGGCTTCATCTTGCCTCACCCCTCACTGTATCTCTAACACTTGGATTAGTAACTTTAAAAGCTTTTAATTCCAGGGGCGGGGGCAGGGATGAGAGATGAAAAATAAAGTGGAAAGAAAACTAAAATAAAACAGGAGTAATTTATAGTATCCTTTTCATTTCTTCTCATGCAATATAGTTTCAATAATCAAGAAGCAAACCAATTTTATTTTTATTATTGCCTATTTAAAAAAGAATAAAAGAGAGGACTAAAGAGTGGCTCTGGGATTAAAAGCACTTCTTGTTCTTAAACACCAGGGATTGGTTTCCAGCGGCCACATGAAGACTCTCAGTCTCCTCAGGCACCAATCATGCCTGTGGTGCACAGATGTACATGCAGGTAAAACATTCATACATATAAAATCATACAAATAATCTTTTTAAGTGTCAAAAAAGGAGAAGAAATAGCATGTAGCATCAAGGAACATAGGAGGAAAATGGAAAATATAAGAGAATAAAATTACTTTGGGTTACCTACTAAGTATTTCCTGGTAAGTGCACAAAATAATAGGTAAGTCACCAACAAAATCTATGACAAGGAGAGAAATGAAGGAAAGAGAAACTGAATTATATAGATTGATGAACAATCTATATGACCAGGGAAAATTAATAGAATGACCAAGGGCAAACTGAACACCTGGGATATCAAGTCAATGACTATGGCTCCCTCCAGATGCATCTGAGGAAAGATGAGTTCCAGAGGAGAAAGAGCCTCGCGAGTGAGAAGTGGGTGCTTTCTCATCTTACTTTATTCACTTTGGAGGGATAAATTGGGATTAGCATAAGTACCATGTACGCTCCTTCTCAGTGATATATATGTGTTATTATTTCAATCCGTGTCCTTCTGGGAACGGAAAGCTTTACGAAGATATAACAGAAAGAAATGCAGCTTAATAAGGCACACCACGGCAAGCATTATTGATCAATTTTGTTTTCCTCTTAAGGATGATTGAGTGCACAAGCGATTGAGGTGTCATTTTGTAGCTTGAGCATTTTATTTTCTCAAATGTGTGCTTTCTCTGAGAGTTTATTGCAAACAAAGAGCCAGAGATGATGTATTAAAAAGAAGAAACATACTATTTCCCAAGCAGCTTTGTCTGGGTCGCGACTTGATCTCATAACACAACTTTGGTTTGACCAACAGTGAAATGTCACCATCTCAAGGTCAATGTTAAGAGTCTATTATAATATTTTAAATTTTCTTTTACTTCACTACTTCACTTCAGAATCCAAAAACTTTGGCCTTTTGGGATTTGTTTCCTTATAACTTACTGTAATAAGTGATCTAATGCAATCATAAATGTTAAAGGGTGAGTCAAAAGCACTACTCAAGGTGTGAGCGTGGCTTGTCTAAACCTGTTCAAATTCCCATACCCATTTCCTCATCCTCCATCAGTTGCATAGTTTAGAAGAAGACAATCATAATGGCAAAACAGGAATATACTGGGCATAGGTAGCATTTCAGGAGAAAAATGCCATGTCTCTGTGAATAGGTATAAATGGATACTTTATTCTGGATTGGGAAAAATGTGATATGGTCCTAAATTATCTCAGAGATAATCTCTGTAGTGAACAAAAAGAATACAACACCTTTCATTGGAAACACATATGGAGTGAATATTGTATTTTAAAATATATTTTGTAATTGTTATAATGAAATTCAAAAAAGTTAAACAAAATTTTCTTAGCTAGCCACACAATGCCTTTAAATACATTTTCAATTTTTTATTCCATGACTTTCCTACACTTTAGCAATGACTAGAAAATTTTCAATGCTTAAGTACTAAAAATAGCAACTTGTTTGTCTATTAAATGAATGACATAATGTCATTGATCAGTTTATGTTGCATAGGCCTATTTAGAAATGAAAAATCTTCAAGTGAAAATTATCAATAAGTGGATAGAAATAAAAGATTCAATTTCAGAAGACAGGTTAGCAATAGGAATATTTAATTGACTTAATTTAAATAGGTTTTGGATTCCAATCCTCAAAAGTATCCTCAAAGGCATTTTAGAGAAATGTGAACCTAATCTTAGCAATGTAAGAGGGGCTTAAGATAGAGATGACTGGTGTATTCATGTCCTAACTAGAAGTATACCATGTCTCTTCAGGACTTAGAAGACAATTGTACCTTAAGACCATCAGCAGTCTTTCTTTTATCCACCTCCTTTCTGTATTTCTATACATAATTCCTGCTACTCTCTCACTCTCAAGACCTGATGCAGATGTGATATTTATCAGACACGTGTCCAACTGTGTATTTTATATGGGATCTAATTTGGAGGTTTTTGGAGATAATGCAGCTTTAACCAGTATACAGAATGGGTTAAGGAAATGAGTTGATGGGTAGATGTTCAGAGACAGTCAAATGATATGCTATGTGGAAATTCAGTATTAACTAGTGTTACAAAATCAGTTTGTGGTTGGGGATTTAGCTCAGCGGTAGAGCACTTGCCTAGCAAGCGCAATGCCCTGGGTTCGGTCCCCAGCTCCGAAAAAACAAAAACAAAAACAAAATCAGTTTGCTCAGAAAAGGTGCAGTTGCATTGGAAATATAGAGGTAACATTTTGACTTCAATTTATTTTCATATTGGCAATGAACTCCATTCAGTTTTTAAATATTTTTCTTTGATATTTATTCAGTTTCAAAAGCTTATTTGCTTACTAATTTATTTATTTATTTATTTATCCATGTGTATGTAAAAAGATGTATGAACATATGTGCATACCACAGCAAATGTGGGAAGACCCAAGAACAATTTGCATGAGTCAATTCTTTCCTTTGATCATAAGGATCCCGGAAATCAATTATGGGTCATCAGGTTTGGCATCTGTTGCCTTTACCTGGTGAGCCATGTCTCGGGGCACTCTGCAATTGTTTTTCTGTTTTATTTTTGTTGTTCTGTTCTTTTTTATTTGATACTGGATTAAATACATAACATTTTAAAGTTTGCCTTAAAGAAGAAAATAAAAATGGTAAGAATTGTCACATAAGATTACTTTCAAAATTAAACCTTTGAAATCCCATATTATAGTGGTCATCTTCACATTACTGTAGTAAATGTTAGTGACCTCAACCTTCAGCTACAGCTTCTGCTGAGAGAAAATGTCTGGGAAGAGCATGATCTTGAAATGAGCTCTCCTTTCTTGGCAGTACATTCCTTGGGGTATTAGATCCCCAATCTGAAATACTTTTTTCTTTCTTGCAACTTCTTTTTCTGTTTTGTTCAGTGACTGGAATTGTCCCCATTAAACTTCCAGTCTCAGTGATGCAGCAAGCTCAACCTGAAGATATGCCTAAGTTTTTCAAATATATGGTTTTCATACCATGGGTCACCAGGACCATAGCAGGGGACAAATTGATCGCTCTTTGGAACAACAGAATTTAAAAAGTTCCATTGCAGGTGTGTGTGGCAAGTGAGAATTTCTTTCATACTGCAATTGTTTTTCTGTTTTATTTTTGTTGTTCTGTTCTTTTTTATTTGATACTGGATTAAATACATAACATTTTAAAGTTTGCCTTAAAGAAGAAAATAAAAATGGTAAGAATTGTCACATAAGATTACTTTCAAAATTAAACCTTTTTATTCCATGACTATTTTTAAAATTGGCTATTTTTAAAATTTGTTTTCAACTGAGTCTTTATTGTCTGTCTAAAGTTCAGGAATTAGATTCTCTATAAATCCCTTCTATTTCTGTTTTGTTCTCTAGGATCCTTGAACTCTTTGTTTACCTAGTTCTATCTCTAAAGCATCAAGACACATTTGTGTCCTTTTGGTCTTCTTCATAGTGTATGTTGCAGGGTGATTTTCTTTTTAAAATTTACTTCCACTCCAAATTCTTCAAAGTCCCCCTATTACCTAATATTTCAGGGACTGATTTTCTTCCTTCATGAGAGACTGTCACTCCTGCAGAAGGAAGGTCTGTCATCTTTTCTCCTGGTTACCAAAGACCAGCAGGAACTGCTACTAACTCCTCCAAGTAGATACATTTCAACTGTCTTACTGACAGGAAACACATGATTACCTTAAGATAACATGGTTTTCATAGGCAGAGAGTGGACATGAATACATTCAATAGACTTCATAAAGTGCTCAGAGTATTTTATTATTATTAAATTGGAATAGTAGGTTTACTTGAATAGTTTTTCAGTGATCAATAGATGAAAGGAAAACATAATAATTTGTAGGGTGTTTTTCAAGACAACTACATTTATGGAATAAATTATTATTCACAGTTACACATTCTAGAAAATCCCACTATATATCATTCAGGGATGAAGAATAGATGACTTTTCTTGGCCAGTGAAGGTCAACGACTTGAAGTAGAAAGACTAGTGGTCTATGGTAGCAAAACCTGCTGGGCTTCCAACTATTATTCATGCCTTCTCATTTTTCTCCTTTTTCATCTCTACATAGATACAATTTTGCTTGGTAGCACAGACCAAAAAGGATTTTCTTGCCAAATTTCTATTTCTTCAGTAATACATCCAGTTTTCTGAGAGTTGAGTAGAGGTCAGATAAGCCCTAGATTGGTTTAGTTTAGTGATCAAAATAAATAAATAAAGCAAGTCCAAGCGCTGAGCTTGAGATCCAATTTGTTATACATCATGGTTATATGAACAGAAAAGTCATAGTTTAAAGACTCCAATATATGCCACTGGCCAAAATGAATGAGAGACTCAGCAAAAATGAAATGTGCTGCAGCAGCAATACTCCAAGCAGCAGAGCCCTGCTCGGTGCAGAGTGAAGACCAGCCATGAAACATGTTTTCTAAATTCAAGGCTTGAGATTTATAATAAATCCATTCAAAGAGAGCAAGCAAATTTCTCGTTATGCAGGAGTATGCAATCAATATTATTGGGTGTGATTGGTATGGTAAAGAAACCATTAGTGTAAAAAAGGAAACACCCTCAATGGCCAACATCAAAGGAGGGCTTCCTGTGGAATTCAGGTGAAAGGCATCAGTGTTTGCTCAGAAGTTAAGGCAAGGTACTCTAATGTGTACCATAAATTTGTTAATTTGAAGAGTAATTACTTAAAACATCAGATCTTTTCTTTGTATTGAGCATATACTATTTTAAATTTGTAATATTCATTTTGTCTGTTCTTTCACAACCATTACATTTTGTGCAGCTAATAATTTTACCTCCATGAGAGTGACTTCTCATCTAATTCTCCAATCAAAGTGGTCTCTATAATTTCTAAAAACTAGACAATAAGACTACAGATCTGTAACATGTTTGTGTCATATTAGAATTCACAGTCTTTGTTTAAGAGAAATAGTGGTGTATGCCTTGAAATATTTACTGTGTATCCCTTTAGGATTATGGGCATTATGCCTCTAACCTTCAAGTTTCAGCATATAGATAATATTTTTAGGCATATACAGGTATCTGTGGGCAGGTTTGTGCACGAATGCAGTGTTCACAAGGTCAGAAGAGAGCATCAGTTCCTCTGGAGATGATGTTAAAGAAATTTGTAACATTCCCTGTGTGGGTACTGGAAATGTTCTTAGCCTCTGAATTATGTCTAAGTTCAAAATAAGTGTGAAAAATAATTCAGAAAACCAAAAGTGAAAAGATGATGATTCTAATTGCAATAAAGGAAGTGTGGAAGGATGTCTTTTCAGCGAAAGGAAATGCCAGCATGGGGAGAGTTCAAATGCAAATACTGCACAGCACATGCGACTGCATTACTGACTGTACACCACTAAAGTGACAGTGACAATTATCAGTGAATATAAATTCATAGTATGTAAATTCTAAATTTACATTATCGTGCACTCATGGAATAATTCTAAAACGAAAAAAAGTGATGGGCCATAAATCTTTTCTCATTCAAATTAATGTAATTGAGATCACAGAAAATTTATTCACCAACTACCATACGCTTTAGAGATTATATATATAATATATGTAATATATATATTACATATATATGTAATATATATATATATCTGCAAATGACGAAATGTGCTTTACAATAAAAAATTCTTTCAAGTTGTACAAATTGAAATTACAATATATTTGCATTTATAAGATAGGTACAATCCTAGTATCTTGGAATTTTGTGAAATTTGCTTAAAGAAAAGTTAATATCCTGAGCACCCAGCTATGTTCAACAATGTTTAAATTTCCAAGTTCAAGTTCACCTGCACAAAAATGTAAGAGTATAACTGCAGAAGCTAAATATCTGATTCTAACTCAAGTATAGACTAAACATAATGGAAAGATATCATAACTCATTAACGAAGAATCAATAATCAGATGATGCTGTTTACAAAGCCTTTGAAAGGACAAGTATTTTGAAATAGGAAAGTTCATAATATAATTGGTAGGCGAAAAATTCACTAATGCTTTACAAAGCAATACTATTTGAAGTTTCTCTCTCTCTCTCTCTCTCTCTCTCTCTCTCTCTCTCTCTCTCTCTCTCTCTCTCTCCTCTGCTCTGCTCTGTTTATTTATTATGTATACAATACTCTCCCTACATGTATTCCTGCATGTCAGATAGGGCACCAGATCTCATTATAGATGATTATGAGCCACCACGTGGTTACAAGAAATTGAACTCAGAACTCTAGAAGCTAGTGCTTTTAACCTCTGAGCCATCTCTCCAGCCCTGAAGTTATCTTTTTACTTAAAAAGAACATACTAGTATATGCAACTTGAAGCTTGTATATATGTACTAAGATATATGTAAAATGTTTGGTTTTAATTGCAAGGTGAAGATTGATATGGGTACTCTGTACTGGACAAAGACCCTGTGTAGGTTGTAAGTAAGTTTTAGAGAATATGATTTTTACTCCTTTGGTTCTTTATAAAGCTTTGGATAGCATTTCAACGCAAGTATGTATAAAATGCAAAAGGTCTCTTGATATGCAAAAAAGAGGTGTAGTTCTGCTTCATGGAAAAGAAAATTTATCTATATGTTATGACAACTATTCAGGAAATAAGGTATGAACTGGATTATAGTGTGAAGGATGTGGTTGGAACTATACTTCGATGAGTATGGGGCAAATTGCTACCTGGCAAAGAACAAATATACTTCAAACATGCACTAAAGATCTGTGCCTTGCACTCTAGAACATATTCCTTCTATAATGAATTACACTTCATCTCTTGACATTTCCTGTCTATCCTTGGGAAACATTATCGACCCAATGAGTCTTATAACTATTAATTAGTCACATGAAGACTAATAAAATATATTAATGACCCGGGTGTCATGAAAACATCAGATGTAAAGTCCTGATTTTAGTTGTCCAGGAAATATTAATCACACATATCATGTTGAAAAAGAAATCACTTGAGAACAAAACCACAAGAAGGGTGTAAGTGATCATCACTGTAACATTGACATAATATTAAAAAAAAACTAATTGGGTAGAAGCTTTTTATATTTGAATTTTAAGGCTCACCTAAGAAAAGATAAGTAAATTCAAAAGAGATGGCAGTAATCACAGAATGTAATTCTTGTTCCAAACAGCATATTATGATTCATGGCAAAAGCAAATAGGACGAAGGCTATACACTTGGTCTTAAAACCTTGAATATGGTTATCTGATACTGATTTAACTTTGGTACCTGGTATCTATCTAGAAAATTATCCATTTTATCCAGATTTTCCAGTTTTGTTGAGTATAGGCTTTTTTTTTAAGGTTTTTTCCCCCATCTTTATCTTATTTACATTTCAAATGTTATTCCCTTTCCCACTTTCCATGCCAACATCCCCTAACACCTCCCCCTCCCGTTCTATATGGGTGTTCCCCTCCCAATCCTCCCCATATTATCGCCCTTCCCCCAAGAATCCCGTTCATTGGGGATCCAGCCTTGGCAGGACCAAGGGCTTCCCCTTCTACTGTTGCCCTTACTAGGCAATTTATTGCTACCTATGCAGTTGGAGCCCAAGGTCAGTCCATGTATAGTCTTTGGGTGGTGGCTTAGTCCCTGGAAGCCCTGGTTAGTTGGCATTGTTGTTCATATGGGGTCACAAGCCCCTTCAGCTCTTTCAGTCCTTTCTCTGATTCCTTCAAAGGGGTCCCGTTCTCAGTTCAGTGGTTTGCTGCTGGCATTCGCCTCTGTATTTGCTGTATTCTGGGTGTGTCTCTCAGGAGAGATCTACATCCAGTTCCTGTCAGCCTGCATTTCTTTCCTTCATCCATCTTATGTTGTTTGGTGGCTGTATATGTATGGGCCACATGTTGGGCAGGCTCTGAATGGGTGTTCCTTCAGTCTCTGTTCTAAACTTTGCCTCCCTATCCCCTCCCAAGGGTACAGAGAGATGAAGAGCTGAAACCCAATTCCAGGGAGCCACTTCAGGCCAGAGACCAGAAGTAAGACCAACTTTTCTGCTCCAAGTGACCTGCCTGGTGAACTCAGGACACACAAAAGCAAAATTCCTCCGGAACCAGACACTTCCAGTTTCTAGCTGGCGCCTGAATGTCGCTGATCCCAGTCCACAGCTCCATTCTCCCAAACCCCGTGGGAGAGAGAGCTCACCGCCCAGACAGGTGGACACTCCTGAGACTGCAGGGCAGGACAGACCGCCAGTACTGACCACCTTTGCCCACATCCCTGGCCCAAAAGGAGACTGTATAGGGCCCCTGGGAACAGGAAGATAAGGGCAGTCAAGCTGCATGAGCCCTGCAGTCCAGACTGCACAGGATCTGAAGGGACTCGGTCAAACAGCTCCCTACACTCAAATTCCGTGGGAGGGAGGTATAGACCTTCAGAGGGGCAGACTTGCCTGGGAAACCAGAGAAGACTACTCTCTGCCCACATTTCTTACTCTAGAGGAAAACACCTATTGCCATCTGGGCCTCCTGTGCATAGGGACCCCAGAGAAGGAGGGGCAGGCCCTTCTGGTTACTGCCCTCAAGGAGAGTATAGGCTTTTGAAGTAGGATGTGAAGATTTTTTTTTTAATTTCCTCAGTTTCCGGTGTCATGTCTCTCTTTCATTTCTGATTTTGTTAAGTCGGATACTGTCCCTCTGCCCCTGGTCAGTCTGGCTAAGGGTTTATCTATCTTGTTGATTTTCTCAAAGAAACAGATCTTGGTTTTGTTGATTCTTTGAATAGGTCTTTCTGTTTTCATTTGGTTGATTTCAGCCCTGAGTTTGATTATTTCCTGCCCTCTACTCCTCATGGGTGAATTTGCTTCTCTATGTTCTAGAGCTTTCAGGTGTACTGTCAAGCTGCTAACGTATGCTCCTTCCAGTTTCTTTTTGGAGACACTCAGAGCTATGAGTTTTCTTTATAGCACTGCTTTCATTGTTTCCCATAAGTTTGGGAATGCTGTGCCTTCATATTCATTAAGTTCTAAAATATTTTTAATAACTTTCTTTATTTCTTCCTTGACCAAGTTACCATTGAGTTCCATAACTCCTTAATAATACAAACAGTCATTAAAAGTCTGCCAATCAAAAAAAAAAAAAAGCCCATGACCAGAAGGGTATAGAACAAAATTATATCAGCTCTTCATAGAAGACCTAATACCAATACTCTCCAAATTATTCCACAAAATAGAAACAGAAGGAACCATACCCAAAGCCACAATTACACTTATACCTAAACCATACAAAAACCCAACAAAGAGAGAGAACTTCAGACCAATTTCCCTTATGAATATTGACGTAAAAATTCTCAATAAAATTTTCACAAACTGAATCCAAGAAAACATCAAAATGATCATCCATCATGATCAAGTAAGCTTTATACCATGGATGCAGGAATGCAGAGATAGTTCAATATACAGAAATTCATCAATGTGATCTAGTATATAAACAAACTGAAAGAAAGAAAACCACATGATCATTTCATTAGATGCCGAGAAAACATTCCACAAAATTCAACACCCCTTCATGATAAAAGTCCTGGAAAGATCAGGATTTCAAGGCCCATACCTAAAAATAATAAAAGCAATATACAGCAAACCAGTAGTCAGCATAAAACCACATGGAGAAAAACTTGAAGCCATCCCACTAAAATCAGAAACTAGACAAGGCTGCATGCTCTCTCCTTACCTATTCAATATAGTACTCAAATCCTAGCCAGAGCAATCAGACAACAAAAGGAGGTCAAAGGGTTACAAGCTGTAAAGTAAGAAGTCAAATTATCACTCTTTTCAGATGACACGATAGAACACTTAAGTGACCCAAAAATTCCACCAGAGAACTCCTAGAGCTGATAAATAAATTCAGCAAAGTGCCGATATAAAATTAAGTCAAATCAGTAGCCTTCCTCTACTCAAAGTATAAACAGGCTGAGAAAGAAATTAGGGGGACAAACCCTTCACAATAGTCACAAATAATATAAAATACCTTGGTGTGACACAAACCAAATGAAATATCTGTACGACAAGAACTTCAAGTCTCTGTAGAAAGAAATCTAAAATCTCAGAAGATGGAAAGATCTTCTATGCTCATGGATTGGCATGATTAATATAGTAAAAATGGCCAGCTTGCCAAATGCAATCTACATATTCGATGCAATCCCCATCAAAATTCCAACTCAATTCTTCATAAAGTTAGAAAGAGCAATTTGCAAATTCATTTGGAATAACAAAAAAACCCAGGATAGTGAAAACTATTCTCAACAATACATGAACTTCTGGGGGAATCACCATCCCTAACCTCAAGCTGTATTATAGAGCAATAGTGATAAAAACTGTATGAAGTTAATTGGTACAGAGACAGACAGGTAGATTAGTGGAATAGAATTGAAGACCCAGAAATGAACCCACACACCTACTATGGTCACTTGATCTTTGACAAAGGAACTAAAACCATCCAGTGGAAAAAAGATAGCATTTTCAACAAATGGTGTTGGTTCAATTAGCAGTCAGCATGTAGAAGAATGCAAATCAATTCATTCTTATCTCCTTTTTTTTTTTTCTTTTCTATTTTTCGGAGCTGGGGACCGAACCCAGGGCCTTGCGCTTGCTAGGCAATCGCTCTACCACTGAGCTAAATCCCCATCCCCCATTCTTATCTCCTTGTACAAAGTTCAAGTCCCAGTAGATCAAAGACCTCCATATAAAACCAGATACATTGAAAGTAGTGGAAGAGAACATGTGGAAGAGCCTCGAATACATGGGCACACAGGAAAATTTCCTGAACAGAACACCAATGGCTTATGCTCTAAGAGCAAGAATCTACAAATAGGACCTCATAAAATTGCAAAGCTTCTGTAAGGCAAAGATCACTGTTAATCAAACAAAACGGCAACCGAAGATTGGGAAAATATTTTTACCAATTCTACATCCAATAGAGGGCTAATATCCAATATATACAAAGAACTCAAGAAGTTAGACTCCAGAGAGTCAAATAGCCCTATGAAAAATGGGGAGAACAGAGCTAAACAAAAAATTCTCAATTGAGGAACATCGAATGTCTGAGAAGCACCTAAAGAAATGTTCAATAATATTAGTCATCAGAGATCTGTAAATCAAAACAACTCTGAGATTTCACCCTACACCAGTCTGAATGGCTAAGATCAAAACCTCAGGTGACAGCAGATGACATCAAGGATGTGGAGAAAGAGGAACACTCCTCCATTGTTGGTGGGATTGCACACTGGTACAACCACTCTGCAAGTCAGTCTGGAGGTCCCTAAGAAAACTGGACATAGTACTATCTGAAAACCCAGCTCTAACACTCCTGGTATAAACCCAAAAGATGCCCCAACATGTAACAAGGACACATGCTCCAATACATTCATAGCAGCTTTATTTATAATAGCCAGAAACTGGAAAGAACCCAGATGTCCTTCAACAGGGTAATTGATACAGAAAATGTGGTACATTTACAAATTGGAGTACTACTCAGCTACTAAAAACAATGACTACATGAAATTCTTATGCAAATGGATGGAACTAGGAAATATCATCCTAAGTGAGGTAACCAAATCACAAAAGAACACACATGTTATGCACTCACTGATAAGTGGATATTAGCCCAAAAGCTTGGAATACCTGAGATACAATTCACAGACTGCATGAAGCTCAAGAAGGAAGACCAAAGTGTGGATGCTTCAGTCCTTAGAAAGTGGAACAAAAAATACTCACAGGAGGAAATATGGAGACAAAGTGTGAAGCAAAGACTGAAGGAAAGGTCATCTATATCCCACGTGGGGATCCATACATAGCCACCCATACATAGCCACCAAACCCAGATACTATTGTAGATAGCAAGAAATGCATGCTGACAGGAGCCTGATATAGCTGTCTCCTGAGAAGCTCTGCCAGAGTCTGGCAAATACAGAGGTAGATACTTGGAGCCAACCACTGAACTGAGAACAGGGTCCTCAATGGCGGAGTTAGAGAAAGGACTGAAGGAGCTGAAGGGATTTGCAACCCCATAAGCAGGACAGTAATATCAAACAACCCAATAACCCAGAGCTCCCAGGGACTAAACCACCATTCACAGAGTACACAGGGATGAAACTATGTCTCCAGCTGTATATGTAGCAGAGGATAGCCTTGTTTGGCGTTAATGGGAGGAGAGGCCCTTGGTCCTGTCAAGGCTCAATGTCCCAATGTAGGGGAATATCAGGGAGGGGAGGTGGAACGGAGTGGGTGGGGGTCACCTTCATAGAAGCAGTAAGAGGGGAAATTGGACAGCACGTTTCTGGAAGGTAAACTGGGAAAGGGGATAACATTTAAAATGTAAATAAAAATATCCAATAAACAAAAGAAAAAAAGAGAAACCTTGAACATGAGAAAAAGAAATGGCCAAAATTAATGCAAAATAAAAGTAATTTCTCTCTTAATTCAACTGATTCTGTGTTTTAAAATTGAGTTAGCTGTAGTTATCTTTGGTGGTGTTGTTTTATGAAAGACCCTTTAGTGGAAAAGGGCAAACTTGACGTTCCAGAGCACAGTCTTATTATTAAAAAAAAAAAAAACTTAATTGTTTCACAATATTCTAAAGTATGCATAGCTATTAAGATAACCTAAAAGCCTGTGTTTACTTTCTTTTATAAGCTTTCTAGTTGTTCTTTAAAAGATAGGTTCCCTTATATAAATATTAGCTCACAGGGAGTGATGAAGTAGAGGACAGATGGTTAGACAGACAGACAGACAGACAGACAGACAGATGTAGGTAGATACTTGTAATCGTTAGAACCAGGTTTATCCTTCCTTTCAATAATAAAAGCAGAGACCTGAAGCTCGAGCTGAAAAAGGGGTAAGCCCCCTCAATTCCTCTTAAGAGCTTACACCCCAACAGGAAAGCATGAATTTTAACCCTGCCACTTTAAATCTGCTCTGAATCTTTCTGCTAACTCTACTGGGTCTGAGTGCCATATTGCAATGTTAAAGTGTAAAATTGCATCTGCTGAGGCATTTGGCTGGAAAGCAAGTATGTCAATGGCAGTCCCTCGCTGCCATCACACATATGGAATTTCTGTGTTCAGCTCTACCATCTGGTCGTTAGGCTTCAATTCACTCCTCTTTGAATAAGGCCCATCTACCATGTCAGTGCCTCCCGCAATATGGTGTCCTTGCAACTCTGTTATGATGACATTTTCTCTTCCCCATAACCTTCCTTTCCTTCTTTCACAAACATTCTGCAAAGAGCAACTTCCAGTGCCATTTTGGAAAGTAACAAACAGCAAAAGAAAAATGACACACTATGCTATGGGCAGAGTCAGAGTAAAGCATTCAAAACTCTGGGCATACTGCTGGGGATGTCATAACTGAGGATGAAGAATATGCTTTAAAATGTCCAAGGTGGCTAGAGAATCACAGGAAGAATATGTGTCTAAGAAAACCCACTTTACATGAAGAAGATGTAATTTATTGTTCCACTCTTTTGTACTTGCCCCATTTAAGTAGTTGTCACAAGACTGGGTGAACTTCATTTTGTCACAGGAATGTGGCACTAGAAAAGTACACAACTCCCCAGTGCACCCATAACTCTTATGAATCCCCACCTTAGACATGGACAGCTGCAAAGTTCACTTCCTTGTCAATACTTTACCTGCTTATTAGAAAGAAATAATCAAATTTCAAACAAACAAACAGAAACAAGCATCAACTTCATTCCAAATGTTAATGAAAAATTCTTCCTAAGCTATCATCAAGATTCTGAGTATACTCAGGAGCAGGTATGGGCTGAACTGGACATTAACAGGTTTAAAGATTATCCATCTACCTCCAACATATTTAAATTGATTGTTCATTCTGCATGTTATACAGTTGTTAGAGGTACATAGAGGAAACTGAGGCATCATGCAATCTAAGATTCTGTGGATAATCACATGGGCACTTTCTGAAGACTACTTCCAATCATGAAGCAGTTTTTTTTTTTCAAAATGCTTTTGCATTTCAGTAGATAAATACAATGGGCCCCAAATTAAAGCACTCTGTCTAATACAGAAATGAGATCCAAAATTTGTAATATGCAAAAATCCCTTCAACACATTTACTTTTCTGATTAGGATCAGGTGGGGTGAAGACCCAGCATGGCAATGATTCTCAAGTTGGGAAACTTCAGAGAAATCTGGGGTAATTACAAAAACTTGTTTCCTCCTACAGAGTTTCTTTCTTTCTTTCTTTCTTTCTTTCTTTCTTTCTTTCTTTCTTTCTTTCTTTCTTTCTTTCTTTCTTTCTTCTTCTTGCACTCCAAATTTTATTCCCCTCCTGGTCCCCCCACCCCCTGAGAGTTAAATATCCCATACCTTCTCCCTGCCCCACCACTCCCCCTGCCCCTGTCTCCACAAGGTGTCCCCACCCCACCCATCCCACCCACCCTACCAGACATCTAAACTTTCTGGGGCCTCCAGTCTCTTGAGGGTTAGGTACATCTTCTCAGACTGAACCCAGACCCAGGAGTTCTCTGCTGCGTATGTGTTGAAGGCCTCATCTCAGCGGGTGTAGCTGCCTGATTGGTGATGCAGTGTCTAAGCGATCCCAGGGGTCCAGGTTAATTGAGACTGCTGGTCCTCCTACAGGGTTGCCCTCCTTCTTAGCTTTTCCAGCTTTTACCTAATTCAACCAGAGGGGCTCAGTTTGTTGGTTGAGAGCACATATCAACATCTGATTCTTTCAGCTGCTTGTTGGGTCTTTTGGAGAGCAGTAATGATAGGTCCATTTTTGTAAGCACTGTATAGCCTCAGCAATAGTATCAGGCCTTGGGGCTTCCCCTTGAGCTGAATCCCACTTTGAGCCTGTCACTGGACCTTCTTTTCCTCAGGCGCTTCTCCATTTCCATCCCCACATTTCTTTCAGACAGGAAGAATTATGGGTCAGAACTTTGGCTGTGGGATAACACCGTCTCTCAATTGATCCCCCTGTCTTTCTGCTGGAGATGGACTCAGTAAGTTCCCTCTCCCCACTTTAGGGACTTTCATCTACCCCCCCCACCTTGAGTCCTGAGAGTCTTTCACTTCCCAGGTCTCTGGTACACTCTAGAGGGTCCTCCCAACTTCCTTCCTCCCAAGGTCACCTTTTTCCATTCTTTCTACTGGCCCTCAGAGCTTCAGTACATTTCCCCCACCCAATAACAGATCAAGTTCTCCTCTTCCCCGACTCCCATCCCCTTTCCCCTCCCCTGTCCCTCCCTCTCTCCCCTTTGTGATTACTTTCTTCTCCCTCCAAAGTGGAACTGAGGTGTCCTTTCTTGGGCCCTTCAGCTTGTAGACCGTTTTGAATTCTGTCGACTGTACCTTGAGAATTCTGTACTTTTGGTTTGTTTGTTTTGTTGTTTGTTTGTTTGTGGCTAATATGCACTTATTAATGAGAACATACCATGCATGTCCTTTTGGGTCTGAGTTACCTCACTCAGGATGACATTTTCTAGTTCTATCCATTTGCCTGCAAAATTCAGGATGTCCTCATTCTTAATAGCTAAGTAGTATCCCATTGTGTAAGTGAACTACCTTTTCTGTATCCATTCTTCTATCATGGGACATGTGGACTATTTCCACCTTCTGGCTATCACAAGTAAGGCTGCTAAGAAATTTCCTAAACAGAACTCCAATGGCTCATGCTTTAAGATCAAGAATTGATAAATGGGACCCCATGAAACTGGAAAGCTTCTGTAAGGCAAAGGACATACTCAATAAGACAAATCGGCATTCTACAGATTGAGAAAAAAAGTCTTGACTAACCCCACATCTGGTAGAAGGCTAATATCCAAAATATATAAAGAACTAAAGAAGCTTACGACTAAAAAACCAAACAACCCAATCAAAATATGGAGTATAGAACTAAACCGAGAATTCACAATAGAGGAATCTTGAATGGCTGAGAAACACTTAAAGGAATGTTTGAAGTCCTTAGTGATCACAGAAATGCAAAACAAAACAATCCTGATTCCACCTTACACCAATCAGGATGGCTGAGATCAAAACCTCAGGTGACAACAAATGTTGGTGAGAATGTGGAGAAAGAGGAACACTTCCCCATTGTTGGTAGCATTGCAAACTGGTACAACCACTCTGGAAATCAATTTGGAGGTTCTTCAGAAAATTGAAACTAGACCTACCTAAAGACCCAGAAATACCACTCTTGGAATATACCCCAAAGATGCCCCATCATGTCACAGGGGCAAATGTTCCACTATGTTCATAGTGACCTTATTTGTGATAGCCTACAGAGTTTCTTTAAATATATATATATATATATATATATATATATATATATATATATATATATATATGGATTTTTATTAAATCCTTACTAACAAAGAAATATATAGTATCTTTATTTCTTTATTTATAGAAGTCTAACAAAATAATCAAAATGAGCATGGATGCATTAGTAAAAACCAAAGGAAAATCCTGCATTCTTTGATATAGTGAAATGAGAAACAGGCAGCAAGACTCTGGATTCATGTGCTAAGGAAACACCCGCAGTGCAATCACAATGATGATACACCATACAAAACTATTCTGAGGACTTAAAAGAAAGATAATATAAAAAGGACTAAAGGATCGCTGTAAACCAAAGCACCTTGAGAGATACATGCTAGGAACTCATAGGATTGGTTTCTAGCACTCTCACAATCATTGGACTCCATTTATGGGGGAACCAACACCTTTATTTCACCTCCACAGACATCGGGATGTACACAGTATGTATATGTGTGTGTGTGTGTGTGTATGGGCAAAACGTGTATCTACATAAAATAATAATCAAAATTTTAAAAGCTACAAGAAAAATGTTCTTGTCTATAGGCAGTTCACACCTGAATATCTTAGAGGAGGAAATCATTAGATTTTCATCTTACTCCTTTAATATTTATGAAAATAAAACTCACACTCATATTTTATCTCTTCGAAATCAGACTATTGTGCCAACTATTAATTTTAAAATATTGATTTTAAAATTCTAATTGATTTCCACTTTGTTTAAGGTGTTCTTACAAACAGGTCTGGAATCCAGGCTAGAAAAATATGTTTGAGAGTTAATTGGTAGGACAGACCACCTTTTGGATAATTCTAATTAAAACTGATATATGTGTTGCTAAAAAATATTTCAACTTAAACCTAACCTCCTGTAAGTATTGTGGTGTATGCTCTCATCGATGGCTTGTATTTTCTGTCCTAATCCCACACTAGTAATCTTGTCAATTAGTATCATTTTATTGATTTATATGACATTACTTATTCATTTTTTCCAGAGATATATGTTAGAATCTTTTAAAATGAGAAAATACTGCCTTTTGTATTATAACAGTGTCAATGAGACTGAGCCTAAGGCAAAGTCTGGTCTTGTGATCCTGTAATGTCATATGCTACTTTTCTTCATAACACCATAGCAAACATATGTACTCTCTCTGATGCAAAGAAAAATCAGTTCTCTAATTATAAAGAGTATGTGTCAACAGTGAGAGTCTACACAAAGGCAACAGTGTCAGGGATGGGAGAGCCCATCTCAGATTCTCAGGAGTCTAGACTTTGCTACTTAAAATATCTGAACAGGTTAGAAAAGTCTTTCTGAGCTCAGTCCCTCTAACTGATGAATAAAGGCTTCAGACATGTCTTAGTTAGGGTTTTATTGCTGTGAACACATACCATGACCAAGGCAACCCTTATAAGGACAACATTTAATTAGGGCTGGCTTACAGGTTCAGAGGTTCAGTCAAGGCAGGAACATGGCAGTGGACAAGCAGTTATGGTACAGGAGGAGCTGAAACTTCTATACCTTCATTTGAAGGCTGCTAGTGGAAGACTGGCTTCCAGGCAGCTAGGATGAGGTCTTAAATCCCATGCCCACAGTGACACATCTACTCCAACAAGGCCACAACTCCTCATAGTGCCACTCCCTGAGCTAATCATATATAAACCATTACAGGAAGGTTGTATGTTTAGTCCCAATGGGAAGAAATGGAATCTCCATACCCTGGAGTCTGAAAGGAAAAATGGAGGCTGCACTTCAGTTGCTTCAGAAACACTGAAGACAACAAAATGGAGTATTACTCAGCCATTACAAACAATGACTTCATGAAATTCATAGGCAAATGGATAGAACTAGAAAATATCACCCTGAGTGAGGTAACCCAATCACAAAAAAACACACATGCTATGCACTCACTGATAAGTGGATATTAGCCCAAAGATACAATCCACAGACCACATGAAGCTCTAGAACAAGGACAACCAAAGTGCAGATGTTTCAGTCCTTCTTAAAAGGGGGGGGGAATATTCATAGGAGGGGATATGGCGACAAAGTTTGGAGCAGGGACTGAAGGAATGGCCATTCAGAACCTACCCCACCTGGGGTTCCAGCCCATATACATACAGCCACCAAACCAGACAATATTGCTGATGTAAAGAAGTGCATACTGACAAGAGCCTGATATAGCTGTCTCCTGAGAGGCTTTGCCAGAGTCTGACAAATACAGAGGTGAAAGCTAGCAGTCAATCATTGAACTGAGAATCAGGTCCCCATTGGAGGAGTTGGAGAAAGGTTTGAAGGAGATGAAGGGGTTTGCAACCCCATATGAACAACAATACCAACTAACCAGAGTTCCCAGGGACTAAACCACCATCCAAAAAGCACACATGGAGGGACCCATGGCTCCAGCTGCATATATAATAGAGGATGGCCTTGTTGGGCACCAATGGGAGGAGAAGCCCTGGTCCTGCCAAAGCTGAACGCCCCCACCACCACAGTGTAGGGGAATATCAGGGAAGGGAGGCGTGAAGGGGTGGGTGGTTAGGTGGGGGGACACTGTCACTGAAGAAGGGGGAGGGGTCTGGGATAGAGGGTTTATGGGCAGGAAACTGGAAAAGGGCATAACATTTGAAATGTAAATAAAAAAATCCAATAAAAAAAAGAATGATTTGAAGAATTCTGTAGTTCATTTGGCACATACGGCTTGGGTACGGGGAACACAAATAAATGTCATGGTTTGAGTTTCAATTGGCAAATTCCTGTTTCAAGTTTTTGACTTCTAGAGAAAACAGATTAGGGAGAGTTGGTCTGTGAAATGTAAAAAAAAAAAATAGTTAATTTCCTTTTGAGCATCTTTGCTGTAGCTTTGTACATAACCAGTTGAATATATTTCACTGGAAATCTGATGTCAATGGCAACAGCCAAGATTCCTACGTTGAAGATTTACATTTGGAAATCAAGATGCTATGAGTGTACCTTAGAACCATAACACAAGGTGGTGCATTTCAAGGGAAAACTCACGAAGAGATGGAAACTGCACTGGTATAAATATTAAGCCCATCAAACCCATGTGTATGTTTCATGAGGAATGAATCAGCAAACAGCCAGAAGAGCTGCCCGGAGACGGTCAATCTTTTCTCCATCTAGTTTTACACACTACAGCCAGAGTGTTCTATAATAAAAGGCCTTGATCAGTTTTGTTCTAGCAGTGTCTTTTATGGGTTTTACAAAACTAAAAACTATACAAAAGTAAATAATCAACACAAGCATCACACACACACACACACACACACACACACACACACACACACACGCATGCACACACAAACCTCACATATCAAGTCACTGTTGTAGTCCAAAAGTCCTCAGTGGTCTTACCTATCCTATACTTTAGAAAAATAAACCCAGGTCCATTCTTTGCAGGAATATGGTGATGTCATTTCAGAGATACAGTGACATCTCTCCGTGGACTAGTGATATCACTACAAGGATTTTGTAATGTCCCCACAAGAAGGACTTATCCTCTAAGAAAGAACAGATAGTCCTAGAATGAAGAGAATATGGTTAAAATCATGGCATTATTTACAGTAGAGCTAAAATCTTTCATTAGCAATTGTTTATTTATTTATTTTAATTATTTAGCATTTAATTATTGATGCTACCCTAAGGCTTTCAGTCATCCAGCTTCAGGAGACTGACCATCTAGGCAGTGCCATGCATCATCCTCTTCTTGAGGTGTGTGCTTTAGGTTAGAACAGTCATGAGTTGGCCATTCCCACAAATTCTAAGCCACCATCGCCTCAGATCGTCTTGTAGGAAAAGCAGGTTGTGGGGTGTAGATTTTGTTGCTAGAATATATTGTCCCAGTTTTAGCACTGGGAATCTAGCTGGTTACAGGAGATGACTGGTTTCAGGCTGCATATCCTCCATTACTAAGAGTCCTTGCTAGGGTCAGATCCCTAGGGTAGATCCAAACTGACAAAAATAAAAATTAATTAAAAAGTCAATGAAATGATGTAATGATATTCTGCTATACTCCTAGGATCAGTGGCTATTCTGACCCTCATCACAGAGGCTTCATCTGGAATCTGATGGAAGCAGATCTAAATACCAACAGCCAAATATTGGATGAGTAGGTCTGGGAACTCCACAGATTTGAAGGTAGGATTGCAGTAACCAGAGTGGTGGAGGACACCATGAAAACATGGTCCACAGAATCAACTAAACAGACCTCACGGGGGCTCACAGAGACTGAAGCAGCAAGTATACAGCTGGCATGGGTCTACACCAGGCCCTCTGTATACCTCCTATGGGGTATTAGCTTAGTGTTTTTCTTGGACTCCTAACAACAGAACTGGGGTTGTCTCTTGGTCTTTTGCCTGTCTGTGGGACTTATTTCCTCCTCCTGGTTAGCCTTGTCCAGCCTTGATATGAAGACCTATGGCTAATCTTATTACACCTTGTTATGCTGAGTTAGGGTGATATCACTGGGAGGTCTGCTTTTTCTGGAAGGAAATGGAAGAGTAGTGAATCTGGGGCAGAGAGAGGTGGAGGTGGCTGGGAGGATAGACGTGAGAGGAGGATGCTGTTGGGATGTGTAAAAGAATAAAATTAAAAAGGGAAAGTTAATTATTGGAAGTTAATGATAGAAATGGGTTCTGCAAAACTAGTTAAGAAATCTTAATTTAACTCACAAAACCTATTTCACTACACTGGTGCTTTTATGATTGAATTCAAATTAGCTGTATTTTTGACATTATATGATAGCTAAATTATGTGACAGGTTTTGAAAGAAATATTAAAAAAGAGACAAAAACCTTTAATATCGGGAAAATATGATTCTAGCAATACTCAATTAATTCATGTTTATTAAACATTTGCCAAATATTTAAAATGGTGTTGGAGACTAGACAAAAATTGAATTTATTAAAAAAGAACTAACACAAGCTAACGTTTACACTGGGATTTTGGACTTCAAAGATGAGGTGTTTTCATTGAGTTTGGGTTTCCAAGTGAGCTCCATGAAATTACGATGTATTATTAGATAATGTAAAACTCATCCACAGATAAAGGTGGGTTTCACTGTAAATGTACGTCAGAATAACACGAATAAGTACTAAAGGACAATATGTGTGTTGCTCTTTTCATTGCCCTGTGTTACACAGCACTTGATAACTTTCTCAATGTAAGCAAAGACTGAATTTCAGACAAGTTTAGGTAGGGCAGCAAGTGCTGGACTGTACTTGCTCTGGCCTCAAATGACAGGGTTCACTATCACACCCTGTGAAGTCTTGAATCTAAATTTTGGTAATACTTCATATGACTGCCTGGGACAATAATGCCACTTTCAAAGCATTTAAAACTTTTTCTTTTGGTTTTTTGTTTGGTTTTGGGTTTTTTTGTTTTTTAAGTTTTTGGTGTTTTTTTTTGTTTGTTTGGTTGGTTTTCTTTTTGTTTTCTTAGATATCATTTATTTAAAATTTAAGTGATTCAGTTTTTAAAAATACAACTAAATTTCATTATCCTATAAGAAGTGACATCACGGGAAAGAGGCAGGTGTGCATTTCTGCAATATTATTAATTTTTAAAGGAGTTTTCTTAGCTCAAGTCAATGTACCAGATTTATCTTTCTGTAATGGTATAATTAAGCTGACTTAAATAAGCCTAATATCTCAAAAAATTTAACTAATTGCTTTCAAGTGGTTCCTCTCATTTGTTAAAAGACTGATTTTTCTGTAATATTGTTTCCTTGGTATACACTTGTAAAATGCATTTCACATTTTTTACCCTTATTCATTTTTACCTCGCATTATTTCATAGTGCTCCTTTAATTTTTCTATATATTTAATCCTCCATTTGATTTTATGACTTAGACCACTATTGTATGTGGTTAAATTTCTAAAACATAATCTCTAGACAACAGTTTTCTAATTATTTTTCTTGGCAAGAAATCATTTACTTAAAGGAAATCATTGGCTTTGGCGTTAAATATAAAACAAGCAAACTAGAACTGGCTGGATAGCATGGGGGGCAGACGCCTGGAGTTGTGTGTGCTCTCTGCTACTCTTGTCCCTCTAGGAGTTCCAAGACTCTACTGGACTTCTGTGCCCTGGATCCTTAAAGCAACTGTTATAAAAGCCACTTTCCATTAATCACTTGACTCCACTTTATTGTCTGTGACTGAGCAAGAGGTGACAGCTTCCGTTACAGATGATGAGTTATGTTTTCATTTTCTCCAGGAATAAGAGACAGAAAATTGAGCATTCCCCCACACATCTACATGGAAGTCACAAGCGTTGTGCTTGACATTCTTCAGTCAAGCCAAAATTAAAATGTCAGCAACTTTTAGAAGTTCTCTTACATAATGTGTTTGAGACCTGAAATTGTTTAGAAAACAGGTTGAGATGATTCTGGGAATTATGGGAAGGATGCTTATATTCATTGTAATTTTCAACAATAAATATATAATTTGTACCCATTTACCAGGTTTCTTTTTTTACTATCAAAATCTTTCACTTGGATGCTGGAGAAGGAGATCAGCATTTAAGAGCACATTTCGTTCTGCCTGAGGCCAAAAGGCATTCCCAGCACCTGTATCCAGTATCTCACGAGTCCCTGTACCTCCATCTCTAAGGTATCTGAGCCTTCTTCAGGATTCATGGGAAATAAACTCGTGTGCAAAAACCCTACACATGTGCACATACTTGAAGAATAATAATTAATAATATTAATAATAATAATGGGAGTTTTCTATCTAGAGTATTATCTTATTTTTATTTTCTCTAGGACCAAATCCATCTTTTATGATTGGAAAATTTCAGTGTTAGTTTCCTCAAAATAGACAGAAATTTTATGAGGCAAAAATTCTGTTTTGCGCTCTTGCAGTGATTTTCCATAAAGCATTTGAGAGCCCGACTTACAGTTATTAAAATCAATGGATATTATTAAGAATTGCAACAATCCCTATGTTTTACTTTTACATATATTTTTAAAATATTAGTTTATTTTATGTGTATGCAAATCTTCCCTGCATTTATGTAAGCACATGGTAGTGTGTTTTCAGTGACAGAAAGGCAAAAGGCATCAAATACCTCAGAACTGGAGTTATTGCTTGGTGATGAGTTGCCATGGAAGTGCTCAGGACCAACCAGGCTGCTCAGGGAGAGGAGCAAAGGTCTTATCTGCTGCACAATCTCTCCATTCCCCATTTTCATATGTATTTTGAAATCAAAGTTTTCTCTATCAAAATTGCTAAACAATGAAATGAGTCTCTGATTAAAATATCTGACTTCATATGGTCTCTGTTCTGAGAATGGCAGAAGAAATGTCAGTGTCTTTTGTCATGAGCCCAAGGACACTTAAACAGCTCCCTGAGATAAGGACCAAGAGATGCTGACAGAAGGGAACACTTTCTCAGTCGTAACCAGGAGTGTGTGGGTAGAGTAGAGATAATAATGATGGCCAGTATATGGTTCAGGGGAGAAGCATCCTTCTCCTGCAGTCTCATTCCTTTTTAAATGGCGCTTATTTGAGCCAGAATTCTGAGTTGTCTGTGAAGCAGTGTAATTAAGACTGATCTATTCTTCTTCATTTAAGCTTTTGTTTTGTGTTGCCAGGCACCTTAAATATCTTCAGTTCTGCCTTTCCTTCATTGTTTAAAGGTGCTTACATTCCTATTTCCACCTTCATTTTTTTGTGTAAAGTTGAGTCATTATGTAATCATGAATTTTAATGCTGCATAAACTACTCTTTTGTAAGATAGCCTTTAGAATCATTAAAGAAACCATATCCACTCTGAATACACAGTAAGTATATTTTGCCAGAAAAAAACTGGTCCTCCTTTCCACTATGAAAATTTAAGTCTCCTAACACCACTCTTGTCTCTGTGAATGTGTTTGGTTCTAACCGCAGGTGACATAATTAGACCTAACCTGGTATGTTCTCCACGGCCTCATACTATACACACGCACATAGGAGATCTCACTAATTCATCACGTACCAATTAATAATGGCCCCTACTGGGCTTTTGGGGTACAGATAATGGTGGATTTTTGTATGCCATTAATTTGAAATTGGCCTAATTGAGTCACCCTGAGCTTGAATTCAATGACAATGACCTTATACTTAGATGTACAGATATAGACACACAGGTGAAAGGAAACCGTCAGATGCAAAAGTTTCTAGTTTGTGAAAATGAGCCCTATTGAACAAGAATGCTATTAGAGAGACATAGAAGAATGCCCCCATCATTCCACCTCCACAGATTAACCATCAGCCTTCTCCTCTGGGCATCCTTTTTCACCTTCCAATTTTTTTCCTACAGAAATCTTCCTATTTATTTCCTCACATCTTCCTATTTATCTCATTATTTCTTGAATTTCTTTTGCTCACCTATAGTTTTTCTTCTTTCTATGTTCCTGATTGAGTTCGGAGTACCATACTCAAGGAAAGTGGTTAGAATAATTAATCTTGTATCTCAGGAAGCATGCATGTCAAGGGACTCACTTGTATGTTTGGAAAATGATTATGCTTTTTAAATGTCAATTTTCAGGGCAGATGATGAGGAGTCCCTTCAGTGATGGTCAAGTGAAGAGCAGACACATTTGAGAATTGTAAAGGCAGACTACACAGATTCACTCAGATGGGGACAGGACTGGGGTGCACCTTCAGGGTACTTGGGAGGGGTTTATACATCATAACTATGAATTCACCTGCTAGTTCATTTGGTCGTTTCAGTGTGAACTTCAGAGTATCTATCCTCTGCATACACAGCAATATCACTAATAAATCAAGGAAAAATACTGGGGAAAGATACAGCAAAACATCCCCTGAGCTCCTTATAGAAGATCAACAACGGTTCCTAATCTGCTAGCACTGTGTACTGATACTTGCAATGCTGTCCAGAACCCAGTGCACTTTACAGCTCAGATATGTCTACTCTGAATGTCAGCTGTCTGTGAACAGACTTCCTCATAGAAACTGCTGTGGGCTTAGCTGCTTACATATGCAAAATATGCACTTTACAAGGAAAATAAAAACACTTCTTTCCCATGATATTTCTGGAAAAGCAATGCCATGGAAAGGCATGCCTTGGAGTCTGAATGGCAAAGCTAATGAAAAGCCAGGGATTTGGAGAGAATATTGAATTTGAGAGTCTCTGAGAGTTTTCCCCAAATGAGTTGTTAAGTCCCTGTGACAGAGAGCATCCCTGCTAGATTATGACAGTCATTTGATTCTAAACACAAACCATATTGTCCGTGATTAAAGGCAGGTGCTTGAGAGAGCATTCGGGGCACTGTGTCCAGACCTCAAGGTTTGAATCAAAAGCACTAATAAGCATGACAATAAAATAAAACAATCCTGACAGTCTCCAGAGGGAGGGAACATATTTATGATACCAGAAGGCTTAAAGTACATTATGGTAAAGACATTTAAATTCCTATGTATTGGACACATATTATTGATACAAAACATAGATCTTCTCTTTAAGAGAGTGAGATATAGTTTATGCTGTAGCAAATATTAGTGGCCGTGACTTAGGAACCCAGATTTTATTGTTTCAAGTACCATGTTTGACATGCAAAGGTTGACATGCGCTTTTGTAGTCCTGGAGCAAAAAAAACTTCAGAGATGCAGAAATGTATTAGATACATTAGTGGAATCCCAAGTGTGAGAAGCAGGCATGGGTCTTCTTATTCCACAAGAGTGTGGAGACTGAGCGGAGAGAAACTGAGAACCCTGAGAGCAAGACCGACTTATGCACAGCTCTGATTGCCTTTGTTTCTTAGAGAAGTACAATCTTCCTAAAGTCTGTGATTGCTCCATCCTCAAATTACTATTATGTTAATTCAGTATGCAAAGTCTTATCTATTGTGAATCCCGGGACTTGTGATTCCTCTTCTGATACATGGCCTTAATCCTGTAGCAGACTACATGTGACTTTCCAACTCTAGCATGGACTATTATGAACTATGCTCCTAGACATGCAGGTGCTGGCTACCAATGAGAGAAGACAGGGTGTTAGTGCCTCCTGCTTATTTTAGTGCCTCCTGCTTATCTGTGGTATGACTTTAAAGGGACTAAAAATAGTTAATTTGTCTTTAGATCTGTATCATTCCAACTCTTTTTAGTTATAAAGCTCTAACCATTTCATTTCATTTCATAATCAGTGTAGTATCCCAAACAGAAGTGTGGCTTATTTCTTAGAATTTCTGAGCTAGCTAGCTAGATGGATGATTGGATGGATGGATGGATGGATGGATGGATGGATAGATAGATAGATAGATAGATAGATAGATAGATAGATAGATAGATAATGTTGATGGGGGATAGATGATGAATAACAATAGATAATAGGTAGACATACAGACAGACAGATGTCAGAAAGACTGTTAGTAAGATGGGAGCTAGATATAGAAATGTAGACAGGTATGTAATTATATTGATAGTACATACACAGAGAGATGATAGTTAATAGAAATATAGGTAAATGTGTAAATAATAAATGATAGATGTTTACTTTGGTGATAGCTACCTATCCATAGGTTTATAGACACACACATACACACACATACATGCACACATGCACACACATGTGCACTACACACATCCATAATGCACCGAACTATTGTGAAAAAAGTTTCCTAATCACCTCATGAAAGCATGCATGGCAAGTATTATTTTAATCTTTGGGACAAATATGAGAGTAAAGTACTGCTTGCCTGCCGAACTGTGTTGTGTGTCTGTGTCTGCTTCAATTGCTAGAAACCTTTGGCAAAATGACTACTAACTTCCTCGTGTCCATGACTTTTCCTTATAGAATGCACCTATCTTTGTATTGACTGTCCTTTGTCCATGAGTGTTTATAGCAAGTCTTTCTTTAAACTATCATCACAGATTTTTTTGAATCAAGCATTGGAAATATCACATTAGATTCATTAGAATTGTTTAATATATCTTTCAACTCTCTTACTGAACTAGAAATCATTTTGGGGGGGGCTTAAGTTCCTCTAACATCAATTGAATATCTGTATGTCCTGACCTATCTACAAGGTTTGCATGTGCCAGCCCACTCAGCACAGTTGAGTGAGATAGATATCCTGCTTCCAGTCTTAAATCCTCCCCAACTAAAGCAGGGAAAGGTGGGTGTTTTGCCCCAGGACATGGGACTAGTAAATAAAAGAGCTTAAATCTAAAGGAAATGAATCTGTATTCACTGCCCTACATTCTTAGGAGAGGGTCGTGATACAGAAGATCAACATACTTTGTGCCATAAGCGAGTACTCCAGATATACTGCACTGTAATAATGCAATAAATACATGAATATATAGGACAAGTAGAATTCCCTTTCATCCCAAAGGCCTTGCCCTCAACTTCAGCGTGAATCAGAAGTTTATGCCCCTCTTGCCCGCTCAGTAAACATACGTCAGCTGCAGAACACGTGCCGTGCACCTGAGGTAATCAAAACAAGTCAGAGACATAATTGCTAGTGCTATGTGCACAGAGCTGATATAGGGACACAGACTTCCTTCTCCTGCATTGTTCTAATATCCTCCAGTCATAAATTCTGCTGAAGGGATGCCAGGCTGATGGCCTTCCCTTTATACCTGCCAAGGACAAATAAAAGGGCTGTTCTATGGTAAAGGAGTACATCCCTCTCAGGAACACAAAAAAAGTCTTTCTTACCAGGAGCTAAATTAGGGGAATACATTGTGCACTGGTACACACAATGATCGTTAAAAATATGAAGTAGAAAACCCATAGATAACAAAAATCTACTCAAAAATGGCCCAAATTAGATGAAAACAGAACTAGGGAAATAGAGAACATACACTAAAATTTTATAGTAAATTTAAGATTGGAAGATTGGAATAAAAGGAAAACTAACTAAAATGTTTAACCGAATGAACCCTCCAGTATGAGCTATAATATGTAGCTTCAAAGGTAGATGGAGAAGACCTTCCAGCTGCCTAATGTCTAAAAGGAGAAAGAAAAGGGATGAAGATGAGCTTTGAGGAGGTAGCAGCTGAGACATTTGTACAAGTCTAAGCCTAAACCTAAATATTCAAGAAACTCTAAAAATACAAACATGTTAACATAATTGATACTCTCATGCACACCAAAAACTATGGTAAATCAGGTAAGAGTTATAGAGGAAACGAAGTCCTCTTTCCAAAAGAATGACAATTATGAGAGTTAAAGTCTTTAATTCTAGAAACAAGAATAGAAGAGAGTGTAATTTTCAGTATGATGAAAAAAATTAAGTTCTAGAGTTATATTTCTATACACAAAACCATTCAAATAGCCAAAAACAACATATATATATTTCCTTATAAGCCAAAAAACCAACATGTAGAACTAAGCACCGACAGAACTCAATTAAAGGAAATAGAAAACCTATTATTTTTTCATGAATAAAATCAGCTTTATTTTTTTAATTTATTTTTTATTGGTTATTTTATTTATTTCCACTTCAAGTTTGATCCCCCTTACAGGTTTCCCCTCTGAAATTCCTCTTTCTCATCCCCCCCCTGAATTTGTTTACCCTTAACAGAAGGAATCATATGGAGAAAAGAACACAGAACAAATTTTCAGAGTAAAATACAAAATGACATCAACAAAATATTGCTGGAGTATTTGCTCGAGGGAGACTCTTTCAGAGACTACAGTTTTAGTTCTCAGAAACCACATCCACACAACTGCCTATAACACCACCCCAAGGGAATTTGGCAATATCTTCTGGCCTCGTGGATACCTGTATTCATTCATAATCACTAACCTCTTCCACCCCACAAAATATAAGTAAAAGTAAAGTAAATCTTCAATAAAATCATGAGTCAGGAAAATGTCAGCTTCCATGATGGCCACAGTTCTGTTTGAAAAAAAATGATAGCAATTGATAATATTTGCTAATTGTAAAGTTTGCTCTTTTTCTTATTCTTTTCTTCTCTTCTCACACATTACATCCTGATTGCTTTTTTTCCTTCCTCCACTCCACCCACCTCCCCCAACTGCCCCTTCAGATACACTCACGCCTTTTCTCCTTAAAAAAAAAAAAAAGGGCAGGCCTCTGAAATCCACTGAACACATGTCCTGAAAGTTAATAAGATTTACATACCTTGTATCAGTGCTTTCATGACTCAACCTATTAGAAGAAAATATCCCAAGCACAGGTACAGAAGTCAGAGACAACCCCTATTGCCACTATTGGCAGTATCCCAAGCTACACAACCATAAAGCACATGCAGAGGACCCATATAGCGTCTGTGTCTGTCATTTCAGTATCTATGAAACTCTATGATACCTGCATGATTGATTCTAAGGGCCGTGTTCACGTGGGTTTCTCTACCCCTCTGTCTCCTCCTTTCTCCCCTTCTGCCAAGTTGTGCTGTTCTGCCTAGTGTTTAGCTGTGGGTCTCTGTTTCTGCTCCATTCAGTTGCTAGATGAAACCTCTTTGGTGACAGATGGGCTAGACACTTATCTATGAATATAGCTGAATATCATTAGTGATCGTTTCATTTACCTACTTTTTTTTTTTCTTTTTGATAGTCATGTTTAGCTTTGTCTGGGGGTCTCTCGCTATCCTGTCTCTGGTTCTGGCCATCCAGAGTGTCAGGAGGTAGGCTCTCTCTCTCTCTTCTCTCTCTCTCTCTCTCTCTCTCTCTCTGTGGCATGGGCCTCAAATTAGACTAGCTATTGGTTGGCGGTTCTCTTAAGTTCTGTGCCGCTATTACCCCAACACGTGGGTCAGGTAGGTCAGGTTGTGTGTCAAAGGTTGTGTGGCAGGGTTGATGTCCTAATTCCAATGCTTGGAGCCTTGGCTGGTTATAGATGATAGGTTTGGGCTCTGTATCCCAGGTTACTTCACTAGGGTCACTTTCATACATTCCAGGGAGTTTCTGCTTCACTGAGTTTCTCCCGATTACAGTCATCTGCCCTAGTATTCTCTTTCTCTGTCTCTGCCACTGCACCCCAACCGTGCCTCATGTTGCCTACACCCGTTAGCATGCATCCAGAATCCACCCATGAGTTATACTCTATTTTTCTCTTCCCAGGGAGATTCATAGATTTGCCCCCGTCTTGGGCTCTCCTTATTACATAGCCTTTCTCAGTCTGAGGGTTAAAGCATGGTTATTCTTAACAGATAATGACCACTTAAAAGGAGAAAACACCATGCTTGTCTTTCTGGGTCTGGGTTACTTCAATCGGGATGCTCTTTTCCAGTTCCAACGATTTCCCTGCAAATTTCATGATATCGTTTTTAACAGCTGAACAATAATACTTCATTGTGTATATGCACGTCCTATTCTTTAATTTTAGTTGAGGGACATGTATGCTGTTTCCAGTTTCTGGGTATTATGAGTAAGATTACTATGAACATAGATGAGAAAATGTCCATGTTGTAGACTGGAATGTCCTCTTTGGCTATATGCCTAAGAGTGGTGTAGCTGGAACTTGAGGTAGATCAAGTTGGTGAAAATCTTTACCTATGCTCCAGGCTTTTGTTTTGTTCTATCGACAGTGTTCTTTGCCCTATAGAAGTTTTCAATTTCATGAGGCCCTATTTAGTGCTTGTTGTTCTTAGTTCCTATTCTATCTGTTTTCTGATCAGGGGTTGCTCTCCTGTATCAATGTGTTCACGGTCATCTGCCATCTTTTCTTCTAGAGGTTCAGTGTATCTGGTTTTATGAAGCCTTTGATCCACTTGGCCTTGAGTTGTGTGCAGATTGATAGACATGCATCATATGCTTTCTTCTACATGCTGCTGTCCACGTACCAAAACCATTCATTGAAGACGCTTTCTTTCTTTTTCCATTGTGTATTTCTGGCTTCTTTGTTAAAAAAAAAGTTAGGTGGCCATAGGTATTTGGATACACCTAAATTTTTCATTAGATTCCATTAATCAAACTGCCTATTTTTATGCCAATGCCATGAGGGTTTTTGTTTGTTTGTTTTATTTTTTTGTTTTTCTTTTTTATTATAATCACATGAAATTGAGAATGATGATATGTACAGCTATACCCGGTCTTTTGTTATTGTTATTGTTATTCTTTTTATTGTTTTGATTTTATACAGTTTTTTCCTATCCTGCGATATTTCACCATATGAAGTTCTTCTTTCAAGGTCTGCAAAAGAATTGTGTTGTAATTTTTTGTAATGATTAGTTAAATCTGTAGATTGCTTTTGGTAGTATGGTCACTTACTGTGGTAACCTTTATCAATATGTGAGCATGGGGAGAGTGTGAAAAGGCTTATATCTGCCTCAACCCAGGAGTAGCATTATTAGAAGTATGGTATAGCCTTGTTGAGTAGGCTGTTTGAGTAGGTATAGCCTTGTTGGAGTGGGTGTTTCACTGTGTGAATGGCCTTTAAGACCCCATTCTAACTGCCTGGAAGTCAGTATTCTGCTAGCAGCCTTCAGATGAAGATATAGAACTCTCAACTCCTTCTGTACCATGCCTGATTGGATGCTTCCATGTTCCCACTTTGATGATAATTGACTGAACTTATGAACCTGTAAGCCAGCCCCAAATAAACGTTGTCCTTTTTAGTGTTGCCTTGGCCATGGTGTCTATTCACAGCAGTAAAACCCTAAGACAGGGAGCTTTCCATTTTCTGATATCCTCTTCAACTCCTTTCTTCAAATACTTCAAGGTTTTTATTGTACAAGTTTTTCACTTCTTTGGTTAGTGTTACCCCAAGATATTTTATAATATTTATGACTATTGTGAAGGATGTTGTTTCTATGGTTTCTTTCTCAGTCCATTTAATGTTTGTGTATAGGAGGACTACTGTGTTTGTTTGTTGTTGTTTTGTTTTGTTTGTTTTTCTTTAGTTAATCTTGTATCTAGCCACTTCTCTAAAGATAGGAGTTTTAGGAGTTTCCTAGAACAGATTTTGTTATTACTTAAGCATGCTATCATATCATCTGCAAATAATGATACTTTGGCTTCTTCCTTCCCAATTTGTATCTCCTTGATCTTCTCCAGTTGCCTTATTTCTACAGGTAGAAATTCAGTCACTGTGCTGAGTATATATGGAGAGAGAGTAAAGAACCTTTTGTTTCTGATTTTAGTGAAATTGTTTTGAGTTTTGCTTCATTTAATTTGGTGTTGGCTATCAGCTTCTTGTAAATTGTCTTTATCCTATTTAGGTATGACCCTCTATACCCTTAATATCTCTAAGACTTTTATCATGGGACCTTTGCCAATGGTCTTTTTAGAAACTCAAGAGATAAGCATGAGTTTTGTGTTTTTCAGTTTGTTTATATGATAGCTTATATGTACTGATTTTCATATGTTGAGCTATCCTTGTATTACTTGGATAAAGCCTATTTGATCATGATGGACGATCTTCATGTTTTGTTATTGGATTTGGTTTGTGAGTACTTTATTGAGTATTTTTGCATCCATGTTCATGAGGGAAATTGATTTACAATTCTCTTAGTTTGTTGAATCTTTTGTAGTTTGGCTATCAGGGTGACTGGGACCTCATAAAACAAATTTGGAAATAGCAATTCAGTTTCTGTTTTATTGAATAATTTGAGGAGTATTGGTGGGTTTTTTTTTAATTATTTTATTTTGTTTTTTTTTTTTTTGTTTTGTTGTTTTGTTGCTGTTGCTGTTGTTGTTGTTGTTGTATGAATTTTAATGACTGCTTCCATTTCCTTAGGGGTTATAGGTTTATTTAAATTATTTATTTGAACTTCATTTCACTAGGTAAGTACTATCTATGGGGGATAATTCCATTTCTTTTGGATTTTTCAATTTGGGGGAGAACAGGTTATTAAAGTATGACAATAATTCTTTGGATTTCTTAGTATCTGCTGTTATGTCCCTCTTTTCATTTCTGATTATGTTAATCTGGATATTCTCTTTGTCTTCTAGTTAGTTTGCATAAGGATTAGCATATCTTGTGGATGTTTTCCAAGAACCAACTCTGTTTCCTTTATTCTTTCTACTATATTCTTTTATTTTTTTTGATACCTCAAGCAGTAAAGTTAAGATATTGAATACAGAACTTTCTGATCTATTAACTTAAAAAAAAGATTACAAAGGTAATATCTGTCTCATATGTTTTGACATGTTGTACTTTTATAGTCTTCCCCTTGTAAGCATTTTCTAGTTTTGGTAGTAATTTTTCTTAGAAACACACTTAAGCCATCTTGAAGGGGTTGCAGATTGATTTTTTTCCCCTTGAATCTCTTTGGTTTGTATTTTCAGTTTTCTAAACATTTGCCCAATTAGTGAAATTGAATTTGATGTTCAGCTTGTTACTAACATTATTCTATTGTCCATTTAATTTTTTTAGTTGTTCTAACGCTTCCATATTCATATTTGTACTTCATGTTTTTGTCTGTTTCCTTATTAATCCCTCTGCCTAACTTTGTAAAATGAATGCCAACATAAGTGATTCTAATTTTATTTTTCAATGGAAAAATTATAGAAGATTTATATAATAATATAAAATGTTTCTTCATGGTGTCTTATTTCAGCTCACAAACTTATCATTCAGTTTAAATATTTTCTAATATCTACTCTGATTTTGTGATTAACTGAGTTACTGATAAGTTTGTTAATTTCCAAATATTTGGGGATTCCTATATATAAAATGAAGGGTTTTCATATGTCTGTTGTGGTCATACATACTTATATTATGCAACCCACATTGTAAAATTTCATCGATCTGACTGTATTGGTAAACTTTGGGATATATAGTGTATGGTCTGTCTTGATAAATGTCCACTGATAGCAAAAAATGGATGCTATACTTTTCTTTCATGCATTTCAACAGATATTATTTGCTTAATTTTTCTTATATTATTAAGATAAATTGTAACTTGTCTTCCTCACTGTTTTGCTTGGTGCTGAAGATCAAACTCATAACTTTTGCATGCCAGGCAAGCAGTCTACCACTGAGCTACATCCTCATCCTCATGATGAGGCCTTTTAATGGCTTCAGTGATTTGTCTTCCCAATCATTCTATAAAGCATCGAGAGATCTTAAAACACCCATGATGGCTTAAATCATCATGATATGTCATTTTAATTAAAATATCTGAATTTCTGTGTCTGTTTTGCTTTTATGTCTATTAATAAACACTCTGCTGTTAGTGTTGGTCTGTCTTATCATCCCATTGCAACAAGTAGTAATTATACATAAGAACTACCTTTCTCAAAATATTATGAAATGTTAGTTATTATAAAAAAACATTTCCTGGGGTTGGGGATTTAGCTCAGCGGAAGAGCCGCTTTTTGCCTAGCTGAGTGCAAGGCCCTGTTCGGTCCCCAGCTCTGAAAAAAGAAAAAAAAAACAACAAAAAAAAAAACATTTCTTTTTTAACCACCCAATCCACCTTAATGCTTTTTTATCTTGTTGTTGATCTTTTATTAGTGTTGCAACTTCAATTGCTGATAGAGTGCAGGCCTGTAAGCCTAGTGCTAGTCTGTTAGAGGCAAGAAGGCAAGTTCAGCAACATGGTGATTTTAACAGTCCGAGCTCCATAATACTTGGCCTAAGGGGAAAAAATATAACAGCTTCAAATTTCCTTTGATAGTCCCATCTTTTTCTAGTTATTTGCTTCTATTTTCCTGGTCGTTACATTTGAATGCTGTTCTTGAAGACAGGTTATAATTTGAAATTGAGTTTAAAATTATATAGATCTCTGCATTTTAGTTAGCTTAATTAATTTAATAACAGAAATTTGCTTAATATAATTATAAATGTATCTACAGCTTTATTGTTGTGGGTTTCATAGTTCTTATTTGTTGCCTCTTTTTGAATGCTTTGTATATATTAAGGGTTCTACTTTATGTTATTTACTTGCTGTTTCTATAAACATTATGATCAAGACTACCCTAGTCTATTTAAAATGTAATGTTTAAATATAATTATCTACAGAAATATTACAATTAGAAAGGTCACTTTTACCACCATTCATCTACATTACACTTATTATGCTCTATCAAGACAATGATCTTCACTCTAAGTTGCCCCAAAGAGGAAGGTTGGTCCTCATTGCTGAACACACCATATGCATCAGAAACAGGGACTAAAGAACCGTGAGCTGGAGGGAAGCTATGTCTCTCCCATGAGGACTAGCTTTCACGGAAGTGGAAAGTACTATGTAGATATCCAATGGAGGAAGACAACCAAGAGTCCTGCCCAGTTATGTTGCCTACGAACTACATCAACACATACAATGGCACGATAACCCAGAGTGTACAAAACCGACAAGCTTACCTTGACAGCAACCAAAACCTCTCTAACTGGACTTAAGACTTACTCAGCAAGAGAGAAACTGTGTCTGATAATAGAAACCTAGTAAAGTTGTAGTTATTGAAGGAGAATTTATAACTACTAGTTTACTAGACCGGCATAATATACATATATACCCATAATAAGCATTATTGAAGTATATATATATACATATGTCTATCTATACATATATATATATGTCTCTTTATATATATTATTCATTCTATCATTTCTTTTCCATAGAGAACCCTGACTAATACAAGATTATTTAAGTTGAAGATATTTTGAATGAATTCAAGAAGTCTGTCATGTGATTCAAACATTCTCATCAGTACCTACATCATGTATTCCATGTCTTAATATAAATGACTCTCTCTGGACTATAGTTAACATGCAACACTGTCAAGGTGCTAGGCAGAAATAAGTGGAAACTATTACAATAATACTCGAATTTTATTCTCTCCGGAGAATGATTAAACTTTTATTCTCATCAATTACTTTTAATCTGTCTGTTCTCTTACTCTTTCTGAGAAGTTTTGACCACCTAAGCAAAAAAGTCAGTGAATTCTAAAAAGTTAGTGAGTTCCTAAGGTTTGGAAAATAGTGTAGTTCTATCTAAGCTGTGACTGCAATCTAGTTGGAAAACGTGTATAATCTCCTCTCAAGCAAGGTATCTAGACTCTTTATCTCATTCATCTGTGCCAACCACTCTCCCACTGGAAACTGAAGTTCATATAAAGACCTCATTATGTCACACACACACACACACACACACACACACACAACCACACTGATAGTAAATTGCTAATATAGATACCTTTGTCCAACAACTCTGATTTCTCCAAACTGTAGATAGGGCAGGAAATGCTGCATTAAGGAAGATTGGCATTGTGTCTCCATCTGGGAAACTTCATAGCTGACTGGTAAAGAAAGACATTAAACAGCTAAGTGAATTCGGCCTCAAGGAATGCTGACTCGCCTCGTCTCCTTCCCAATTGTTCCCACTTAGGACAGATACTCCTAAGTCTCTTTTATCCAACTCCAAATTACTCCATACGCTATCCCTAAATGAAAAGCTAGCCTTGAAATATGCCTCCGTTGTTCTCAGTGACAATAAATTTCATTTCCTTTCCCAAGAGCAAGCCTGCCCTCTACAATATAAATCAACTTTGCCTTGCCTACTCCCCCAATTCTCCACTTCACCAAATTCTACAATCAGCAGAATACAAGTTTAGAAACTTATGAGCAAGCAAAAATGGAATATGCTTTGGTGTGTGAAAGCAGATAAGAAAGTTGCCAGCAGCCAGAGATTAATTAATTATTTTATAGTGTTATTAAATAATTATATAACCACGGTATGTGTTTATTATTAAAAATGGAAAGTAGAAAATATCTATGTGTATATAAGATGTAAGTGACATTAGCAGGTAAGAAAAGGAAAGATTCAACAATGTGATAACCTCTTAGCTTCCGATCATGAGTGTGCTCTTTATTAATAATCATTACATAACTTGCCCTCAAATCTAAGGTTACATAGAGAGATCAGTAGTAATTACTAGGAACCTTGGCTATAGATCCACAGTTACATGCATGACCTTAACTGGTCAGTGGTCATATTAACCATGAAAACACATTTGACCATCTAAAACAAAAACAAGTACATAAAGGAAAAATGTGAAAAATTTGTATTAGAATTTATGCAATGCTCAACATTTGGGGAGAATTAAACATAATGAGAACAAATTTAAAGAACCAAGTTAAAGATGATTGGCCAAACACCAAAGACCCAAATAACCAAATGAAATAACAATGTAAATGTAAATGTCAGTGGTGTGCAGTTATAGTGCAGAAGGAAAGGTTAACACTTTGGAGTGTGCACAGAAACGTCAGCACCAAACAGTGTAGGTAGAATGGCCAACACTACATAGTACATATAGAAGAGTCAACATCATACACTGCAGATGGAAGGGTCAACATTGGGCAGGGAAGGTGGGAGGTCTCATACTCTATAACATAGAGAGAAGGAACAAACAATATTCACTGCAGATCGAAGGCTCAGGACCATATAGTGTAGACAGAAAAGGCCTACACTGCATTGTGTAGACAGAACTATCAATGCTTCAAAGTGTGTTTAGAAGAAGCTAACATTGGAGTTTAGACAAGACAAAGCCAATACTGAACAGAGAATGTGGAGAGGACCAGTACTCTGAAGAGAGGCCTTCAATTACTACCATTGTAAAGACAAATATCCTGCTGTTATTTTTATCTGATCCTATAGGTTTCATCTAAGCTATAAGATTTTTGTTAAAATTTAGAACAGATGCTTTGGATTGCTATTGTCATTATATTCTGATAACTGTTTAAAAGTTAAAAAAAATTCTACATGAGGACCCAACAAGAAACTAAGACATATTATGTCACTATATCACATATAACAATTTAAATTTTGTGTTGTTTTACATAGGAATAACTATCTTTTGATATCCTGACGGTGTTCCACAGTGGTGTTTTACTTTAGAAAATCAAACTAAGCATAGTTTCAGGTCTGCCCTGGGATCAGTGTCAGACAACACAGCACTTAACTAGAACAATGGCACTAGCATAGAAGGAAGGAAGCAGTACTGAAAATTCTCCTTACTTTGCTTACATTTTCATTATTTATATTCTTATTTCAAAATTGATTTTAGGATCGTCACAAGTATATACATTATTGCACTGTGAGGATGCCCATAAAATTCTGCACTGTGGCTTTCCAGGGTTCTTTAATAAAGCCACCAGCAATATCATTTACAGGTGCCTCCCAGCAGCCTTAAAACTTATTGCCAAGACAAAGCCCAGTGCTTCCCAAGAACAGCCACAGGACAAAGCCAGAACGCAGCCTGCAATGCAAGAGCGAAGGTAGTTTCCTCAGAGATGGTATGAATAACAAAGTGTAAATATCTATGCCAATTCTGGAGCGAATTAATTACTTGAAGACCATTCTTGGATGAACTTTTTCTTCCTTCTGCCTCTATCTTTTTTTTTCCTCTCACAATGGTGCATGTGGTAGGACCCTCGGGAAGCAATAAGACACTTGGATAAGCCAGTTGTAGATTAAATATAGACTCCCTGTGGCAACGCTTATCTCCTGCCTTCCCTCCTGCTTGCAAAGATGCAGGAGCAGGATTACTGCTACAGCTGTGCTTCCTAGAGGACCGATCAATGCAGCCATAAGAAGATCTGAAATGCAGAAGGATTTTCAACTCTAGGAATATTTTTTTAAGCAATAAAGTTGTTTTGAAAGTTCTAATGCTATGAAATCCTACCACTCGTTACAGACAGAAAATGAGTTTATAAAAATACTTCCATTGTCCTATTTAGGGTCCTATCTATAGGATAACCCCACAAACACATGCCCCATGAAATGATACAGACACATTCCCAGAGAACACTAGTTCTGTAACGAGATCTTATTTACTTGCTCAAACTTGGATTTGGGCCATGGCACTCTTCAG
Source organism: Rattus rattus (assembly GCF_011064425.1). Lineage (NCBI taxonomy): Eukaryota > Metazoa > Chordata > Mammalia > Rodentia > Muridae > Rattus > Rattus rattus. The sequence continues at coordinate 14,485,742 of NC_046168.1, read as the reverse complement.
AAGCCATGACAGTAATAGCACAACTCTGAAACTTACAACCATGCCCTCTTCAAGAATTCATAGTTGAGCCCTGCCTTTATGCAAACATTTAGGACAATTTCAGAATTAGCTAAGGTATGAATTCAAGAAAGAAATCTCAGAAATACAAGGAGATCTTTGATGGGTGTTCACCCCATCCTACGGTCTTCTTGGTTGAGATTTGCTCTTTTGTGTGATTGTTGAAAACATTCACCTCTAGGCCTCTGAAATCTTCTCTCATCATTAGATACATTCCCACACCCTGTAGAAGTGGGCTGAAGCCATCCTGTTGAAAATGATGGCAGTATAATGAAGCCCCAAGTGAGTAAAGATAATATATTTCCATTCGTCTCTCAGTGTCCTCTTCTAGTCCCTTTTAGTCCATCAGATACGTATGAAGAAAGCCAGTGTTTCACCAGATGTGTGTTGCCAGCAGTAGTCAACCCTGTCTTTCTATTTCACACTTAGAAATGTAGGTATGGGGGATATAATCATTGGGCTGCCATAATTCCATCTAAGTGTAGCAGAGGACTCCAGGTTGTGGGGCTAGTAGAAATCATAGATCGTTAGCACAGTTGGCAGGCTTGCTCCCACTCCACTTTTGGAAAGCAAAATGTAATATATAATGCTTTAATTCAGTCGTGGTAACAAGAATTTCTGAAAATTCTCAGAATTTTTATTATTCTGGTTTTTTTCAGAAAAATGGAGAAATTCCTAATAGCTAAAAAAACAAAACAAACAAACATATAATAATACAATTCACATTCCCTAATCTTACTTTGGTCATTTCTGTAACTCATGAAACTAGGTAACCATTGCTTTTCTCAAGTAGAACATTGTCAGCATTGTGTGTTTTGAATTCCTCCTCTTTCTCCTTTTCGGCCTCTGACATCCACTAATCGACTGTCTGTGAGTCTACTATTTGGCACATTTCACAAATGCAGTTGAATTACACTTAATATTCCACCCCCAACTTATTTCAATTCACATAATGTTTTTTAAGGTCTATTAAAATATTTCCTTGAATATAACACATTTTGCCATTTTACCAATTAGTGGTCACTTCAGTGTTTGGTTTTGGTTACTGTGGACAATGTTGGTGTGTCAATTTTTGTACAAGTTGCTGTATAGACATAGGCTGCATTTTCTAAGCTGTTATTCTAGAAGTGGAACTTCTAATTTACTATTTAAACTCTATTTGTATCACTGCTAAATACCTAGTTTTCTTAACTAATGATCATTTTTCTTCCCGACTCAGCACATGTAGGCTTTTAATCTCTCCATAAACACTTTACAGCTAAGTTTTGGCATGTATTAACTTTCTTCATTAAACTAGAAATGATTCTTCATCCTCAGCACCTGAAGCTTTTCCTTTCGTCACAACATTTCCAGTATGCGTCAGGCACACTTGCTGTGGCTCTCGTGGACCTTGTCTAGTCTATCCAGTTCCAATGTAAAGCAGGACTGAAAAGAGAAGAAACTGACCCATCTCCAAACTTCTCTGACCTTGAAACCACAGAGATGCTCATCAGACTCAGTTAAGTAACCGAATGCCTACAGAAACTGTCCAGGGTTCATCGAGGCCCATCATTGCTGCAGCTTCCACCTCAGGCCTACGTCCTGAGAGCCTGCCTCAGGAGTAGCTCTCTTCTTGATTTCTTTCTTTCTTGACTCCGGTGTCATCTCACAGGACTGTTTAGCATGTGTAATTTTTCTCACCAGCAGCACTCTCACTCTGTCATTTGTTTTTGATATGTAATCTGCAGCATTATTTTCCTGAAGAACTGTCAATAATTGAGGTAAATATGAGAATATTGAAGTCCTTTAGCATGCAAAAACTGTTGTCACACAATTCAAGGAAACTATGAGTCAATCTCATGAAAATTAGAACTATTCAGTGTGTCTTACTCGAATGCCTCAATTTTGTCTTTCTACCAGGACATTGTTCTTACCAATAACATCTTCCTGCTTTTCAGAACATTCCAATGTAAGCACATCTTTGCTCTCATTCCTGTGAGTTTTGTTTGGAACTGGGAGAGTCATCTGTTGTGTTCATAGGATGCTTCAGTCATTTTCCATCGCAACTAACCAACTTGAATACTGCAGCTCCCTGTAGATCATCAGGCTGCGTTGCATGCAGTTTTTAATTTTTTTCTATTTGTATACCTTTGGCTTACTCATCAGTAGTACTCATCAGTACTCATCTCTCCCATTGTTTTTGTAACAGTCAATCCAGTGGTTAACATACATTTTGTTATTTGTGTTACCAGATGTCATTATCTGTGTCTTTCCAGGGTTTGGCTTCTTTGCAAGCATGAAATAAAGGTATATATAAATCAGCAGAAGATTAAGAAAACTTTATTCAAAGCAAAGTAATAGTACATTAGAATGGAATATTCTGGGAAGACTGACAGTGTGTCACCTAAGGAAAAGTTGCTAAGACTTCCTTTTATGAGTTTCAATAAAAGCAGAGGTTTAGTTGCTAAATGACATAGTAAAGGAGTGCTCTGTTTTAATTGACAGATTAAGTTAAATAACATTTTCTAGTGTGCATGTCCCTGCTCTTAATGCACATCAAAATTTGCATAGGCATAGGATGTTAAATAAGTCATTCTTCCTGAAACTTTCTCTTTGTGAACACACTTGTATCAGTCAATCATGGCATTGCCTGTCATTCCCAGACTGTGTTCAAAGATGTCTTTACATAGAAATGAGTGCTATCAAGAGGTCACTGAGGAAAGCAGTTTATTTTCAATGTTTAGCGCTAGGGCATGTAGAGCTCAGTGTAACCAGGGGTTCTAGATTGTTAACAGTTTGCAATCTGCTATGTAGATTGGTCGGAGAGGACTTTATTCATGGCCACTTGAGTTGTACAGCTGCACTCTGTGTTTGTCTGCCTTACTTGGTTTTAACCAAAGAAGCATAATTCAGTTGCTGTTTAGGTAAAGACAGAGAAACATAGATAGATAGATAGATAGATAGATAGATAGATAGATAGATAGATAGATAGATAGATAGATGATAAAGAGTTATTGATGATGACTACCAAATAACATAAAACTGACACGGATACTTATGAGTTGGATCCAGGGGGTATCTAGTTTTTGACATGCTGCTCTGATTGATGCTGGCACACAGAGGGAAAGGTCAGATATTGAGCAGCAAAGAGAATAGACAGCCTGAAGTGGAATAAGGGTGGTCTGGATTGCAGATAGTATTGAGTTTTAAGTCTATTTTTCTGTGTCACTACTTTAGAAGTGGGAATGTGTACAGAAACCAGAAGTTTCTATTCTGGAACTGAACAGGGGCAGACACAGCTCAGCATCCAGAAGAATGGAAAGTCTGGGGAAAGGCAGACAATGCAATGTTCTCCAACTCTTCACTATTGAAGAAAGCTTGCTACCAACCAAGTAGCTTAAAGCAACACACACATATAATATTTTCTGTGCCATAATTTCACGAGTCTTAGCATACTTTATGTAGTTTCTTTGCTTCTGGATCTCATTGGTATGGCACACTCAGGAGTTGCCAATATAGATTGTACTTCCTGAGGGTCAACCGCAGAAGGATGCTTCCATCCTGAGGTGAGCACTAGACGATTCAATTTTGTCAGCACTGGAGATTTCATATCCTGGTGCATTGTTAACCAGTCTCCTCTCAGACCACTCACATCATTTGTAGTTCCTTTCTGTGTCGAAAGCCAAAAGAGTAGCTTATGTTTGTTTTATTATTCTAGGAACCAGTGGAAAATATTAAACTCCAACATGGTGCACACTGTAACTATGTGAACGAATACCCTGTGATCACACACATAGCCTTGAATTCACTGTCACTCTTGTCATAATCTATCTGTCATAAGGAAACACTAGGTCTTGTTCACTCTCAGGGGGTCACAGACAAGAAACAAGAGGAGACCATGAGGGTAATAATGAGGTAAGCCATGCTTCGCATACATACAAACTACACTGACACTCACTCTCCCAACACCACAGAGTTCATTTCATCACAGTATCTGTTTAAAATCCAAAATTTTATTGTCTAAATCATGTGATAAACATATCACTTGGATTAGTCAATTTGCATACTTTAAGGCCTTTGTTTGAACAGATAACAAATAACCTAAATTCCTGCCATGACACTTTAAAGGTGATCATTGCTCACACATTTACAAGTTAGAGCTCAAAGAATGATGACTGTGTATTTAATATTGACATCTCCAGTAATTTATTCAGTGGCTTGCAAATACTATTCATTCTTAGATAGTGTTGAATGACTAATAAATGCACTTATATGGTTCACTTGCTGATCATACTCAGAGGATACCATTGATTGGAAATCATAGCTACATTTGATAGGCCCATTTTTTTCCTTATTACCTTGTCATTTTTCTTGCTTGATTATGTTTTCTATTTACTAAATATTTTCTCTAAAATTCAAATCTCAATTAAGATTTATATGATGATAGAATAGTACACTCTGTTGCTTCCTCAAAAATGCTATTAAATTCTACATTTCAGAATGTATGTTTTTTTTATGGCTCTTGTGCTCTTTGTCAATGAATGTATCTTTTGTATTTTTGTGAGAAATATGATTTTATATGTTTAAGAACATCTTGTTCAGATTGGCTTCCAAGTCAGGTCATTAAAGTCACAACCACAAATAAAGTATTTCTTTGTAGAAATGTGTAGCATCCTTTACTTTATAAATCACATTTAAGCAAAAGTATGATTATTGAACACCAACTCTGTGTCAGGGCCTTATTGTACAGGATGAATATATCAGGAAATGAACAAATGGACAAACTCCACAGTAAAGAAAAGGGATGGTGTGCGAGGAGTCAGAAGACACCACTTCAATCTGTGGTCCAGTATACAGAGAAGATAAGAGAGAAAGTTGTTAGACAGTACTCTAGAAATATCCAGTGAGGGATTGCAGATAGACAAGGACCATGAAAGACAAATTGTGTTCTGAGCACATGGGTAGAGAGCAGAGGGAAAACCCCATTGGAGTGAAAAAATAAGGACAAATATGATGGTGGCCAGGTACTCATTTGCTTGGGACCAGTAGAGACCAATGAAGTGGGGGAATAATGTTCTGAGTCTCCAGAGCTAAATACAGGAAGCACACAACACAGACACAGATGAAGATGCCCTTTCAGTTCATAGCCAGGGCTTATATATTTTTAATAATCTAGGGCAAATGAAATTTACTTTTATGACATTCATCGTGATATCTACTTTATTTGGTTAATATATTTAAAAATCACTATTTCTTTTGAGTAGAGGACTATTAGGAAACTCAAATTACAAAAAAGGAGGCCCTAAATAAACATCTTTGTATGTTCTTTCCTGTTGTCGGGCTTGGAAAGAGGAGACAAGGAGATCCCACTTGTCTAAGGGGATGGGTTAGTAAAGAACAATGAGAACAAGGAGAAATTACCTGTGGTATTCAGGTTTGTTGACATGGCAAATGGTTCATAATGGTAACTTTTATCTAAAAACACTGGTAGACTATATAATTAGTGAGATAAGTCCTAAGGAAAAAAGAATTAAGAGTTCCCATTTAAGCATGCTGTGAGTTCATGAGATATTTGAGAAATACATAGGGAGAAGTCCTGAAGGCAGAAAGCCTGCACACCATAGGAGAAATCTGTCTAAATGTGTACACTTGGGAGTTTTCCACTTGTAGAAAGTACTAAATGTGTTAAGAATAACCAGTTCCCTTCTTTTAAAATATCAGTTCCTTTATGTTAGATTACACTACAGAAATCTACTTAGTGTGCTTAGCAAGTTGTGGTTAGCTTGGCTAATTTAAGAGTAGAAGAGGCCTCGTGTGTAAGTTCACAGACCAGAGTGACAGCTCAGAATGCATGTGTTTAGAGACATTCCCCACAGCTTTTAGTGATTACTAGTGATTAAGCCCCTGGACCAGCCATCAAATACCCATTTAGCCAAGGATGTTTTTTCAATGAAAGGCCACCATTGTATCACACAATCTGGAGACTCAGTGAAGGTCCATGGGAACACACAATACAGTGTCCCAGGTTGTGAAATCAGTATTGTTACATACATATGGAAATAGAGATTTCTGGTGTCCACAGGAAGAACCTGGACACAGAAACACTGCTTGTAATTTCCATGTGAGATCGATTACGAAGCAATCATCACTCATGTCAAAATAACTGGAAGATTTCCAAAATGCAGGCTGTGCCCCAACTACTCCAGAATGCAGAACTTTAGATGATCTCTAAAGATACATGTGATCTATAGTCAGAAGATTTTGCTAGCCAGCTGCTGTCCAGAATGGGAAGGGAAATACCTTACTAATGTGTAAGACTGGCATGGATGAGAAATCTGTGAGGTCGATATAACCAGTTAGGTAGTTAGAGGCATGGCAGTTCCAGACTCTCCTCTGCAGAAGATCGAACTAATAATTTCTCATCACATATTTAAGATACATTAAATATAACTTGATTGAAAGATAGAGGAAAAAGATACTTTCCTGTCAATATCACCCAAAACAAGCTTTTAGCGCTCTTATTTTCCGCAGTCTTCTTTGGTTGTTAATGGTTACAGTAAGGACTGTAACAGTTAAATATACCTGTGGTGGGAAATTGAACTAATTCGGGGTGATGAAGGCCATGTGCTTATTGCTGTGAGATGAAGAGGCACAGCGGTCCCTGTGTCAATCTGACAAAGTCAGCACTTAGATTTTTCATGTGATGTAGACTGTGTGACCTGGTCTCAGACTTATTCAGTTAAGCCGATGACAATTGCACTGTTTTTTCTCTTCACATCTGCCAAATCAGCAGCCCTTTGTGATTTATTGCAATAATTATCCCTATCACTAGTCCAAAGATAAGGGTCAAGTAAAAGTGAGTGATCTGAGAAATCTAATGTAAAAAAATTCCTGAGAATATGTACAAAGGTGGAGAGCAAGGGCTCATACCGTGCACCGGCATTTGCAGCAGCCAAGTGACTCCTGTCTCCTAGAGACCTGGGCTAAATATTGTCATATTAGAGGAATGAAACTAGCGAGACCTAATGTTTCCTTTAGCCCAGCTCCTATAATTCATATTGAAACAATCAATACCTTACACTGTATCATGGGAGCCTAACCTTTATGCATACTTACCTTCGATAGAAGATAACGTATCTGTTGTAAACTTATTTTCCTCACACTCTGACACAGGGAAGTTAGGGATTCTATCAAAAGCCAAGTGTTGATAACTAGCTTTCAATGGAGAACGTTGGAATCTGTCTATAATAACTTGATCAACCAGGACTAAGCCACTACCTAAAGACTATACATGGACTGACCCTGACTCTGACCTCATAGGTAGCAATGAATATCCTAGTAAGAGCACCAGGGAAGGGGAAGCCCTAGGTCCCAAGACTGAACCCCAGTGAACCAGACTGTTGGGGAGGGCGGCAATGGGGGAGGGGTGGGGAGGGAACACTATAAAGAAGGGAGGGGGAAGGGGATGTTTGTCTCCGAAACCGGAAAGGGAATAACACTCAAATGTATATAAGAAATATTCAAGTTAATAAAAAAAGAAAAAAAATAATTTGATCAAGTGCACATTTGCACACACACACACACACACACACACACACACACACACGGAAAGAGGGAGGGAGGGAAGCAGAAAAGGAGGGAGGGGGAGAGAGAGAGAGAGAGAGAGAGAGAGAGAGAGAGAGAGAGAGAGAGGCACAAGCATGAAGACTTAAGCTTTGATTCCAACACAAAAGTGAAAATGTGGGCATGACCTTGTGTACCTTAGCCTTGTAGGTCTGTGAAGGAGAAGACAGAAGGAATGTTTGCTCCCATGGGCTAGAAAATTTAGCTGAGAAATAATCAGTTCCATGTTAAATAAGAAATTGTCACAGGAAATATGGTGGAGAATTATGAGAGAAGACACTGGAGGATGCCAACTGGCTTGGATCCATACACGTAGATGAGTGAACACACATACACGCATGCATAACACACACAAACACACACACACACACACACACACACACACTCTCTCTCTCTCAAAGAAATAAGTATTTTTTAAAACAGAAGGCAGCAGAGAGCCTAGTATTTTTGTTCACGTTGCTAAAAGTGGTCTGGTCCCTTAGTCTGAAATGATCCATGTCTCCCTACCATGGTGGGATGATCTCTTTCAAAGTATGCAGCAAGATAAACAAGTTTTTTTTAAGTTGTTTGTTTCATGTAGCTTGTCCCACCAACACTAAAAGTCACTGATATCCCTGGAATTCCCTTCTTAAAGGCACTAATCAATTCCTGAGGATCTAATCAAAGTCTCTGCCTGTGATTATAGCTTAATGTTGGGGCTATGTTTTCTGCACACAGATGTCAAGGTCTATCACAAGTTCCTGCCATGCAGCAAATACAGACAAGGACTACCAAGTCTAGTGGCATCAGATGGAGTACAGTTCCGTTTCTTCCATGCTTTTCTATGTCAGGCAATAAAAAATGTAGGTTTCATGTGTTTCATACATTGCTAACAGAATATAGAACAAGTTGGGTTGTAGCAAGGAAATTAGTGTTAAGAAGTAAAGAACAAGACCACTTGTTCTGATTGTCAGCTTAAGAAGAGCTTTCCATTGAGAGCAGTGCATCTCTATGTTAGGAAGTATTTTTGATTAAGTTAAGGTAAGTAATTATATAACTGTTGTGGATGAGAGCACATATCTCTTTCAGATCTCTGGTTTTGAATCCTCTAAGTAGAAGTTCCCATTCACTTCTAAGAAGGAAAGAAAAGAAAACCTAATTTCAGTGCTATATCCCGAGCCAGGATCCCTACACATCATCCCTTGTCTGCTCTTTGAGCTCTTAGCTTCATGTGGAGTGTCATGGTTGGAGTTGTGTCATATCATCTACTCAAAGAATAGAGACCCTCATGTTCTTACGTAATTAATATGTATTGTAAAAGGAACTCTTTCTCTTCTAAGCAGAACTCTGTCTTGGAGACCAAAGTTCTCAACAGAAAATCCTATCAACTTGTAACTATACTAAGTTTAAAAAAATCATTAGTGCCAGTTCACACAACTTAGAGAAAACATTACCAAAAAGAAATCCTTGCTCAGTGTGTCCTAAAGATTCTGAAATAGATAGGGAATGGCTCCCACCAGAGATGAAATAGAAATATTCACAGCAGTTGTAAAGGTTCAGCTAAATTATGGTATGCAGGGAAAGGCAGCTACAAGCACTGAATAGGCCTGTGCTCTGCCAAAGCAAAATCTCACTTGCACTGTACAGTGTCAAAGAAGAATCTTTACCTTCTGAAAATTTTTCTCCCTCACCCAGAGGTGTATTTAAGACAGGCTACAGTACTTTTCTTTCCCTATTTTGCCCTTCATTCCATATCCTGGTTCTGAGAGACAGACATAGCTTATAGGCAAATGACTCTGGGTTCTGCACAACTGGTATTTCTGGGGTGTGTGGTGTGTGTGTGTGTGTGTGTGTGTATGCTAATTTCTTTCTATTTATTCTGCTCTCTCATTTGCATTTCACTTCTCCATTAGAAAAATTACATTGAAGCTGGAGAGATCCCATCTGTGTGTTTCAGGGGTGAAATCAAACAGCCCAGGGACAGGTGGAACCGACAGCAGGAAGGTGACCCTGGACACGCAGCAGGTGGATGGAGCACTGTAGGAATCATCCAGCAGCAGGCAGAACGAAGGGCAAAAGGGCCCAGGCCACTAAAATCCAGGCAACAAATCAAGCAGGGTTGAGCCGCTGAGGAGGTGATGGGAGGGCAGAGCCAGAAATGTGACCGAGGGATGGAAAAACAGAAGGCAATTAGCTAGGGGAAGAGGGCAGATGGAGGGTATCCCTGACAATTATCAGGGGAAAGGGTAGTTGCAGTATGATAATACGAGGGCATTCTGAGGGGCTGGAGGACATTGAGCTGGCAAAACAACCAAAAGGACAGCAGCAGCAGCATCAAGAAAACCGGGCACACCTTACACAGGAACAGTACTAGAGAAGAATTCCAATCTAAGTATTTCCAAGCACACAGTGCTTCCAAAAGCACCTAAGAATCTATGACCTGTGGGTTCCCACTGCCTTTTACAAGTCCTCACCTATACTGGCCTCATGTCAAATATTATCTATGCTGTCATCTCTGACTCTTTCTTTTTAAGACATCAGAAACCAGCCATTTGAGTGAATCCAAAAGAGTGGAGCTAACCGTGCTGACTAGGCTTATATCCTAGTACCCTCGGCTGAGACTCACGGATAATGGATATGTCCTACACCTAGTGCTAAAAGCTGGAAAGGCTACATCACAACACAGAACTGAGAGAGTGTCCAGAAGACAGCATTCTTGGCTGCAGACCACCATGCCATCAGGGAGACCAGATGAAAGAGTTCCCTTGCTATGAAAAGGCTTTCCTAATGTGAGGGATGCAGTACGGAACAGTTTCACCAACTAGCAATTTGAATGTGTGGTGTCCAGATGGCATCATTACTTTGATAATCTATGGACATTTTAGGAGGTCTAGCAGATAAGTGGGTCACGGACTGTGTTCCTTGGGCTGTATCATCTCTGACCACTTCATCTGAAATACTCCAAGCCTCTCCACTATGGTGGGATAAACTCTCAAAGTATGCAACAAAATAAACAATTCTTTTAAGTGATTTGTTTCAAGTAGTTTGTTCCACTAACATTAAGAGTCACTGGTAACGCTGTTATTCCATTCCAAAAGGCACTAGTCAATTTCTAAGGGTCTCATCCTTATGATTTTACTACCTAACAAAGTCTCCTCCTTCTATTGCTTAATGTTCGGGCTAAATCAGTTGTATGATGGATATTCTGAGCTTGTTTAGACTAATACCCACTCATCAGTAAGTACACACCATGTGTGTTCTTTTGTGACTGGAATACCTCACTCAGGATGATATTTTCTAGTTCCAGCCATTTGCCTGTGAATTTCACAATTCTGTCAGACCTACAAGGAAGACCTAATACCAATACTTCTCAAACTATTCCATAGAATAGAAACAAAGTAATGCTACCCAATACATTCAATGAAGCCACAGTTATACTGATACATAACCCACACAAAGGAAGAGAACTTCAGACTAACTTACCTTATGACTATTGATGCAAAAATACTCAAAAATATTCTCAAAAACCGAATCCAAAAACACAACAAAATGATCATTCACCAGAGAACTCCTACAACCGTTAAACAACAAAATGACTAGATATAAAATTAACTCAAAAAATCAGTAGCCTTCATCCACTCAAAGGATAAACAGGCTGGGAAAGAAATTAGGGAAATGACACTCTTCAAAATAGCTACTAATAATATAAAATACCTTGGTGTGATGCTAACAAAGCAAGTGAAAGTTCTATACAGAAGAACTTCAAGTCTCTGAAGAAAGAAATCAAAGAAGACCTCAGAAAAATGGAAAGATCTCCCATGCTCATGGATCAGCAGGATTAACATAGCGAAAATGGCCAGTTTACCAAAAGCAATCTACAGATACAATGCAATCTCTGTCAAAATCCCAATTCAATTCTTCACAGAGATAGAAGGAGCAACTCTCAAACTTATCAGGAATAACAAAAAACCAAGGATAGCAAAATCATTCTCAACAAGAAAAGAACTTCTGGGCTCCCGCCGTCACCGCCTGCGAGAACATGGCTGTGCCTCCCACATATGCTCATCTTGGCAAGTCCGCCAGGGATGTGTTCACCAAGGGCTACGGCTTTGGCTTAATAAAACTTGATTTGAAAACGAAATCTGAGAATGGATTGGAATTTACTAGCTCAGGTTCTGCCAACACGGAGACCACCAAAGTGAACCGCAGTCTGGAAACCAAGTACAGACGGACCGAGTATGGGCTGACGTTTACTGAGAAGTGGAATCTTGGGCACTGAGATCACTGTGGAAGACCAGCTTGCTCATGGACTGGAGCTGACCTTTGATTCATCTTTCTCGCCTAACACGGGGGGAAAAAATGCTAAAATCAAAACAGGGTACAAAAGGGAGCATATCAACCTGGGCTGTGATGTGGACTTTGACATTGCTAGGCCCTCAATCTGGGGCGCTCTGGTGCTTGGCTATGAAGGTTGGCTGGCTGGCTACCAGATGAATTTTGAGACCTTGAAGTCCCGAGTGACCCAGAACAAGTTTGCAGTTGGCTACAAGACGGACGAATTCCAGCTTCATACTAATGCGAATGATGGGACGGAGTTTGGTGGCTCCATTTACCAGAAGGTGAACAAGAAGTTGGAGACTGCGGTCAATCTCGCCTGGACCACAGGAAACAGTAACACTCGCTTTGGAATAGCAGCCAAGTATCAGGTCGACCCTGATGCCTGCTTTTCGGCCAAAGTGAACAACTCCAGTCTAATTGGCTTAGGGTACACTCAGACCCTAAAACCAGGTATCAAACTGACGCTGTCAGCCCTGTTGGATGGCAAGAACGTCAATGCGGGCAGCCACAAGCTTAGTTTAGGACTGGAATTTCAAGCATAAATGAATATTGTACAATCGTTAATTTTAAACTCTTTTGCAGCATAGCTACCTTCAGAATTTGGTGTACCTTTTAATGCTATGTGTTGGGGATACAAGAGTTGATCAATACCACGTTAGACCTCCAGGCTAAGGATGATCATTAAGGTGTTTGCCATTTCAGAGCTACAGCCGAAACCCCATTCCAGGAAGGGTCCTTTTTAGCTGTAGGCGTGGGTCGGGGAAGAGCTCCTCTAGAGATGCCAGGCTGCAAGTGGAAGCTGGGAACCTGTGGACCCTTTGTAAATCTGTATCCAGTTCACACAGGAAATTTTGACTTCCTGAACATCGAACCCCAGTGTCCGGATCCTGTCTGCTCCGAAGCATGTACACACCTACGTGAAAGGGACGGTTTTTTTTTTTTGTTTTGTTTTGTTTTGTTTTGTTTTTTTAAGACAGATGGTCATGCCCTGTTCCCATCATGCCCTGTTCCCGTCCTACCCCATCAGTTACCTGTTTTACACCAAAAGTAGTCTTTAGTGTGTGGTTAGCTATTTCTTTTGTGCCATTTTAGAGTGGAAAGGGTGGGCATGATGGAGCCAGTCATTCAGGACTTAATTCTTCCTTGTGTTGTGGTGTGCTTTTCTTTCTTTCTTCTATTTTTTTAATTCCTTTTTTTGCCATTGCACCAGAGTATGAAATAGCTTCCGGGTTCTCCGGCTCAGAGCTGGGTGGGTGATTGTGGTCACACCCTGACAACACTAGGGATCTCAACTGACTCCTCTTGTAGCCACACCACTATTTTTAGCAGCTTAATGGGTACATTATACAGTCTTCCATTTTGTGTGGAATTAGCTCCTCCCCTTCAAATGCTGTAATTAACATCACTTAAAATAAAACTTGAATAAAATACTGAAAAAAAAAAGAAAAGAAAAGAACTTCTGGGGGAATTACCATCTCTTAACTCAAGCTGTACTACAGAGCAATAGTGATAAAATCCTCATGGTATTGCTTCAGGTAGATCAATAGAATAAAATTGAAGACCCAGAAATGAACCTACACATCTATGGTCACTTGGTTTCTTTTGACAAAGAAACCAAAACCACTCAGAGGAAAACAGACAGCATTTTCAACAAATGGTGCTGGTTCAACTGGCTGGTAGAAGAATGCAAATTGACCCATTCTTATTGCCTTGTGCAAAGCTCAAGTCCAAGTGGATCAAGGACCTCCACATCAAACCACTGAAACTAATAGAAGAAAAGACAGGAAAGAACTTTGAACAAATTGGCACAGGGGAAAATTTACTGAACAGAACAACAATGGCCCATGCTTTAGGACCAACAATTATGAATGAGACCTCATGAAATGAAAAAGCTTCTGTAAAGCAATGACACTATCGGTAGGACAAAACAACAACCCACCAATTGGGTGAAGATTTTTTCCAACCTACAACCAATAGAGGGCTAATATTCAAAATATTAACTAAAAAGAACTAAAGAAGTTAGACTACAGAGAACCAAATAACCCTATTAAAAAGCAGGGTATAGAGCTAAACAAAGAATTCTCACTTGAGGAATCTTTAATGGCTGTGAAGCACCTAAAGAAATATTCAACATCCTTAATCATCAGGAAAATGCAAATTGAAACAATCCTGAGATTCCACCTCACACCACTCAGAATGTCTAAAATCAAAAACTCAGGTGACAGCAGATGCTGGAAAGGATGTGGAGAAAGAGGAACACTCCTCCGTTGTTGGTGGGATTGCAAACTGATAAAACTACTCTGGAAATCAGCCTGGCAGTTCCTCAGAAAATTAGACATAGTATTACCTGAGGCCCAAGCTATATCACTCCTGGGGATATACCCAAAAGATGCTCCAATGTATAAAAAGAACAAGTGTTCTACTGTGTTTACAGCAGCCTTATTTATAATAGTCAGCAGCTGGAAAGAACCCAGATGTCTTTCAACAGAGGAATGGATACAGAAAATGTGGTACATCTACACTATGGAGTACTACTAAAAATATTAGAATTCCTTTTTCCTTATAAGAGTTTCTGTGGTCATGGTGTGTTGTAAGAGAAATGAAACCCAGACTAAACACAGGGGTTTATTGTTAAAATTATTTCTAAAAATGTGTTTTTTTGGTGTGTGTGTGTGTGTGTGTGTGTGTGTGTGTGTGTGTGTGTGTGTGTGTGTGTGTGTGTGTGTAAAAGTCTGTACTGCATAAGTGCCATTGGAGACCAAATGAGAGCATTAGAACCCTGGAATCGGAGTTTCAGAAGGCTGTGAGCCTCCTGATATGGGTTCTTGGATTCAAAGTTGGGTTCCCTCTTAGAACTAAAAGCACTTGAATTTATGAGCCATCTCTTCAACCCAACAGAGGTCGATTTTATCTGGCTAAGGCAATTCTGTTCTTTCTCTACTTTGTTTAAGTTTTAACCATGAGTGAGTGTTGATTTTTGTCAAGCTTTGTGTGTCCAAACTAAGATGATAATATAGATTTTTTTCCTTTATTCCATTAAAGCAATGTATTACATTAATTGATTTTGGACATTAAGCTAACTATGCATTCCAAGATGAATTCAACAAAGTCACAAAGTGTAATTATCTTCATTTTTGCACAATAATTTGCAAACACAAAGCACATAGTCTGTTAAAATTTTTTTGTAATCTCTATATTAGTATATTTTTAAATTTTCCTGTTGTCCTTTTTTGCATTTCAGGGTCATCACATCTTCAGAGAATGAGGTCTTATCTCTCATTTTTTTATGTATATAATTTTGGATTTCTTTTCTTATTCCATGTATAGGCACTGAGAGTAAGAAGAATACATCAGATCCTCTGGAACAAAAGTTACAGACAGTTGTAAGTCACTATGAGGGTGCTAGGAATTAAATCTGATGTCTCTAAAAGAGCAAGCAGCACTCTTAACCACCAACCACGCTATCTCTTCAGCTCCTATGTTCTCTTTTTAATTTGAAAAGTTTTTCATGCTGAATCTCTTCTTTGGCAATGTCTTTAGCAATAGCAATGGATTTATCTTTATTTCACTTGGTTTTTGTTTATTTCATTAGTTGTTGATCTTCCTTTGTTTTGTTTTACTATTATTGCTAGAAATTTTAGAGACTATAAAATTCCATATCAGAATATTTAAGCTGTCATATTTATTAATTTTATTTTTTTAAATCACTGATGGATAGTTTTTGATACCTGCCTTCCTCTGCCTCCCAGGGCGTAGGAATTCAGACACGTGCTAGAATGCCAGACTCCTCTCTTTCAGAAAGATTATTCCTCACGCCCTAAAGCTTTTTTTCCAGAATTTTCTTTGCATCTAATCTACTGAATTTTGTATGGGAAAGGCTTGTGAATGTTCTTATTGGCCTTTATGTTGCCTATTTTTCTGTTGAACTCTGATTTGGTATGTGACATTTGTTGTGATAGAATTGCAGCTTAAGTGCAGACAGACCACACCAGGCCAAAAATGGTCCCACGTGAAAAAGGTTTATTGGGGATGACAGAAGCAAGACCGGGGAAGAGAGGGAGAAGAAGGAAAAAGGGAAGGTGGCAGAAAAGGTCTGCCTTTTATTTAAACTATGATGTAATTGTCCCCAGGTGAAGGTAGGAGCTGAACCAAATGTATGCTGGGAATGTATGGCCATTGCCATGGCAACAGATGTGCAGATGACCAGGTGACAACAATGCTGGAGGCGAAATTCTTAGTCTTAATTGTTTCCCATATCATTTCTGCCCTTCTTCTTTCATCTTTTGTGTTTTCCCTCAATTCTCTACCCTTCCCCCAATGTTGTTTAGGCTTAGCACAATGTAGAAACCGAATGTGGGAGCAGACCAGATTGAAACCTGAAGGTATACTCTTCTGATAATGTTATTATTTTTATTTCTGTACCTTTTTCCAAGTGAAATTTAGTTGTTTTCAAGAATTACATGATTTAGTTGCTACTTCAGCCACTTCTTTAATACATCCATCATTTATCCAATAGAAAGCATTCTTCTCTAGGGAAGAAGAATATATTGAGAAATTTCACTTAGTTGATACTTAAAATGCTGAGAGTTTTGAGCAACTCCATTAAATTATCCATTTCACTTTAACTGAAACTCAATAAATTTTCTATTCTAAATTAAATAATTTATTCTTTCATTCATTAAAAAAGATATGACCTGCAAGATATTCTGTGATGGAGCCTTTCATGTCTTTTCTAACAACAAGCATCCTTCTAAATATATTATCTGCCAGTAAGTATATAGCAAAATAACCTGGTTAGTTGCCAGAAAAATGAAGACACTGCATGTATATTGCAGAAAAAGTCTGGAAAAATCTTAACTTTTCCCTTTTTAGGACTATGTAATATTAACTAGAGAACTTTATACTCAACAAAGTCCTCCTGATTACTCTCTCATGGGTGTCTCAGAATTCCAGAGTCCCATTAACCAACTTCTTGGCACCTGTAGCAACCTTGCATGACAACATACAATTCTAAGATATTAAAGTATTTTATCAATAATTTACCCTAACAGACATATTCAGAAAGTACTTCAAGTTTTTTTTTCTCTTGGATATTTTATGTATTTACATTTCAAATGTTATTCCCCACACACACACTCCAAACCCCTACCACTACCCTTGCTTCTGTGAAAATGCTCCCACTCCCACACACCCACTCCAAACTCAACACACTGACATTATCCTACATTGGAGAAACAAGCCTTAACAGGACCAAGGGCTTTTCCTCCTATTGATGCTTGACAATGCCATCCTTTGCTACATATGTGGCTGGTGTCATGAGTCCTTCCATGTGTACTCACTGGTTGCTGGTTTAGTCCCTGGGAGCTCTGGTGGGGTCTGGTTGGTTGATATTGTTGTTCGTCCTATGGTGCTGAAAACCTCTACAGTTGCTTCAGGCTTTTCTCTAACTCTTCCACTGGGGCCTCCTTGTTCAGTCCAATGTTTAGCTGCAAGTGTCCTCATCTGTATCAGTAGGGCTCTGGCAGAGCCTTTCAGGAGACACCCATATCAGGCTCCTGTCAGCAAGCACTTCTTGGCAGCAAACAAAAGTGACTGGGTTGGGTGCATATAGGATGTATCCCCAGGTGGGACAGTCTTTGAACCACCTTTTTTCAGTCTTCCTTTCCAATTTGTATTTCATTTACCTCTTTTTTGTTGTCTAGGATTTCAAGTACTATATTGATTCAGTAGGGAGAGGGTGGGCACCCTTGTCTAGTCGCTGATTTTAGTGGGATTGTTTCAAGTTTCTCTCCATTTAGTTTGTTTTGGGTTACTGGTTTGCTGTATACTTCTTTTAGTATGTTTTGGTATGGGCCTTGAGTTCCTGATCTTTCTAAGACTTTTACTATGAAGGGGTATTTGAATTTTATCAAATGCTTTCTCTGCATCTAATGAAATGATCTTGTGGGGTTTTTTCCTTGAATTTGTTTATATAATAAATTATGTTGAAAGATTTCCATATATTGAACTATTCAGGCATCCCTGGGATGAAGCCTACTTGTTCATGATAAACTATCATTTTGATGTGTTCTTGGTTTCAGTTTGGATTAATTTTATTGAGAATTTAGAATCAATGAGGGAAATTGGCCTAAAATTCTATTTCTTTGTAGGGTCTTTGTGTGGTTTAGATATAAGCATAATTGTGGTTTCAAAGAAAGAATTGGCGAGAGTTCTTTCTGTTTCTATTTTGTGGAATAGTTTGAAGAGTATTGGTATTAGGTCTTCTTTGAAGGTCTGATAGAACTCTACATTAAACCCATCTGGTCCTGGTCTTTTTCAGTTGGGAGAACTTTAATGACTGCTTCTGTTTCTTTAGTGGATATTGAACTGTTTAGATGGTTTATCTGATCCTCCTTTAACTTTGGTGCCTGATATCTGTCTAGAAAATTGTCCATTTCCTCCAGCTTTTCCACTTTTGTTGAGTATAGGCTTTTGAAGTAGGATTTGGTAATTTTGTCAATTTCCTCAATTTCTGTTATATGTCCCTTTTCATTTCTGATTTTGTTAATTTGGATACTGTCTCTCTTTCCTCTGGTTAGGCTAGCTAAGGGTTTATCCATATGTTTCTTTTCTCAAAGAACCAGCTCCTAGTTTTGTTGATTCTTTGTATAGTTCTTTTTAATTGTACTTGGTTGATTTCAGCTGAGTTTGTTTATTTCCTGGGTGAATTTGCATTTTATTTTGTTCTAGAGCTTTCAGGTGTGCTGCCAAGCTGTTAGTATGTGCTCTCTCCAATTTCTTTATGGATACACTCATAGCTATGAGTTTTTCTTTTATCAATGATTTCATTGTATCCCATATGTTTGGGTCTGTTGTGCCTTTATTTTCATTAAATTCTAAAACATCTTTAATTTCTTTCTTTATTTCTTCTTTGAACAAGTTGTCATTTAGTAGATAGAGTATTGTTCAGCGTCCATGTGTATATGGGCTTTCTGTTTTGTTTGTTTGTAATTGAAGAGCAGCCTTAGTCTGTAATGATTTGATAGAATTCATGGGATTATTTCAATCTCTTTGTGTCTATTGAGGCTTGTTTCGTGACCAATCATATGGTGAATTTTTGAGAAATACCCTGAGGTGCTGAGAAGAAGGAATATTGTTTTATTTTAGGAAGAAATATTCTATAGATGTCTGTTAAATCCATTTAGTTCATAAGTTTTGGTAGTTTCCCTGTGTCTTTGCTTAGTTTCTGTTTCCATGATCTGTCTATTGATGAGAGTTGTGTTTCTTTTATGAATGTGGGTGCCCTAGCATTTGGATCATAGATGTTCAGAATTGAGAGTTCATCTTGGAAGATTTTTTCTTTTGATGAGTATGAATTGTCCTTACTTATCTCTTTTTGATTAACTCTTGGTTGAAAGTTGATTTTGATATTAAAATGGCTACTCCATCTTGTTTCTTAGGACCATTTGCTTGGAAAAATTTTTCCCAATCCTTTACTCCTAAATAGTGACTGTCTCTGTCACTGAGGTATGTTTTGTGTATGCAGCAAACTGTTGGGTCCTGTTTACATATCCAGTCTGTTAGTCTATGTCTTTTTATTAGAGAATTGATGTTACAAGATTAAGGGATATTGATTGATATGACAGGAGTAACTTCTTTTCTGGTCAAATCTGTTTGGATTTCTGTAGGATTCTTGTATGTTCATGGGCATCTCTTTATTTAGGTTAGGGATGTTTTCTTCCATAAATTTTTGGAAGCTATTTACTGGTTCTTTAAGTTGGGAATCTTCACTTTCTTCTATACCTATTATCATTAGATTTGGTTTTCTCATTGTGTCCTGGATTTCTTGAATGTTTTGGGTTAGGAGCTTTTTGCTTTTTGCATTTTCTTTGACTATTGTGTTAATGTTTTCTATGGCATCTTCTGCCCCTGAGATCTTTTCAATCTCTTGTATTCTGTTGGTGATGCTTGCATCTGTGATTCCTGATCTCTTATCTAGGTTTTCTAGCTCCAGGACTGTCACCCTTTGTGATTTCTTTACTGTTTCCATTTCCAATTTTAGATCCTGGATTGTTTTGTTCAATTCCTTCACCTGTTTGGTTATGTTTTCCTGTAATTCTTTAAGGGATTTTTCTGTTTCCTCTCTAAGGGCTTCTACTTGTTTACCTGTGTTCTCCTGTATTTCTTTTAGAGAGTTATTTATGTCCTTTAGAAAGTTTTCTATCATCATCATGAGGTGTAATTTTAAATCCAAATCTGCTTTTCCGGTGTGTTGGGATATCCAGTATTTGCTTTGGTGGGAGAACTGGGTTCTGATTATAGTAAGTAGTCTTTGATTCTGTTGCTTAGGTTTTTGCCTCTCTCCATCTGGTTATCTACGGATTTAGTTAGTCTTCCTGTCTCTGACTGGAGCTCATTCCTCCTGTGAGCCTGTGAGCCTGCGATGTTTGCAGTGAGATGCTCCTGGCAGAACAGCTCTCTGCATGTAGATTCTGTGTCTGAGGGATGTGTAACAGTCATTGCTCTAGAAACTAGAAGGGTCCTGTCCTAAGCCTCCCAAATTTTTTTTTACAAACTATATGCACAGTGCAAAGAAGAAGTAAGTGTCCTTAAGGCATTTGTGCCCTTCCTTGGATGCTAGGATCCTTTCACTGGGTTGTTAATGATCTTCACTGAATCTTTAAATATCAGTTTCTCTCTTTGTACAGTCAGGTCAAGGAGTCTGTCCCATATAGCCCAAATGTTCAGGAAAGATGAATTGCTTCATATTCCATTATGATCTTTGACAAACATACAATGTCATTACCATTACTAAATATTAGTTGCCTTGGTATGTTGTTGGACTGGTAATTACTTTAAGAACACTTCATAGAATCCTAACTTTCAACTGTGGTTATATTTATATATTCATTAATATTAAATAGGCAATGAACAATATTTGGGAAGAAGGCCAGTATTATTCCATTCTCAGTGTTTAAAATTTTCAATTTACATTCAAACTTACACTCTACTTCCTCACATTTAACTTATTTTAATACTGAATTTTTCTTTCATTTCATGAATAACATATATATATATATCAGCATACCACAGTTATACTTTAATTCTCTTAGCTTTCTATTGGAAAATTTAGTAGGGAAAAGATATTTGCAGCTATAGGGAAGCTGAACTTGAGAGCGAATTAGGAAAATTGTGTGTGTGTGTGTGTGTGTGTGTGTGTGTGTGTGTGTTTGTACTGTGGGTATTTGTATACCCTTGTTTTTAGGTCTGTGGACACAGGTGTTTGCTTGAGTTGATATTTGGGATTATCTTATATTCTCCTCACCTTGTTCATTATGGCAGAGATGTCTTATTCAAACCCAGAGCTTGTCAATATGACTAGTCTTGCTAGGAAGTTTACTCTGAGAACCCTTGTGTATGTGTTTCAAGGCAAGAATTGTACGTAGGCATCCAACACACCAGGTACTTATATTTACCTTGATTTTGTGGATTACTACTCCAGCCTTTACTCTTGTGTGACAAGTGCTTAAACACTGAGCCATCTCCCTAGCCCTATAGTCTCCTCCTTGACCTTTGCTTTGTAGAGGAAAATCAAAATTTTGATGACCTCATTATTCATACCCTAAACTGCAACCATGAAAATGAGAGGAGGCCTCATAAATTGCTTCAGTCCAGCAGCCTCTGATCTACTGAATGTTTGGTCATTCTGCCTTGAGAGTTCAACATACATGTAATCCCTGAGTGATAAATTGGGTGGTGACTTGAATTCATATTTTATCTCAAAAAACACAGTTCCGGAAGGCAGCAATTTCCTCTGCTACCTCACAAATCTATGTTACAATTCTCAATATTGACTGACACTTTGATCTTAGAATTCAATTTTCTTCAGTAAGAAATCTGATATAACTAGAACTCAGTAGGTGTCTGTTGATATTCTAGGTCACATTGCCATGTTGTTTGGTTTTATGTTAACTTGGCACAAGTTGGCATCATTAGAGAGGCGGGAGATTCAATTGAGAAAATGTCTTCTTACGATTGAGTTGCAGGAAAGCCTGTAGAGAATTTTCTTGAACTATGAGAATAAAGGAATATCTGTAGATGTAAATGGAGATGTGAAAGTGTAAGCCAAATAAACTCTTTTCTTCCATTCTTCCTTTTGGTCATAGTTTTTCATCACAGCAATAGAAGCCCTAAACAGATGGTTAAATGGCTGAACTCCCTGGGCACAAGAACTCCAAATACTGAAGCCAAATTCTGAAACAATTTATCCTGTGCACTTCAAGGGGTAGCTTGAGAACAAATTGCAGTGCAGGTAGTTGCTTTCAGGGCAACACCCATATTCATCCCTAAACAGTATATCTCCACTGCTTTAGTGAACCATTTATACAAGTTCAGTTCTATATCTATGTCTGAATATAACTTTAAAGATCAATATTACCTCTGTGAATAACTAGTATAGGTAGTTATACCCTGTAAATGATCCCTTCATTATTAGTAGCCAAGTCATCTTATTAAAAGCATTTGGGACAAGTTGCAAATTTCCACTCTCAGTGACTCAGCAGAAAGGACAAAGGGAAATTACAGAAAGTGGAAGGAAGCTTCAAGTAATATCAGCAGGGTATGGTAGTGCATACTTATAACCCAAGATCCAAGCAGCCAGAGGCTGAGGCAGGAGTGGCCTTGGCTATTGGTAGAACCTCACCTTAAGCTATGATCCTCGAGAATAGAAGAAACCAATAAAAAAATAATAATTTGTATTTTCATTAAGTCCATGGCAAGTCAAGTTGAGAATGCTATCAGGATATGCTCTGTCTGATGGGTGGGCTGCACTCTGACCTCAAAAAGAATCTCATTGGAGTTGCAGCATCTACCCCACTGCCCTCAGCTACTAGCCTGTTACTAGAGCTGAGGCAAATCTATGCTCAGATAAATGTGAGCAGAATAAAAGCAGCTTGCGTAAGATAAGGAGAAGATGAAGTGTGAGACACACATGCGGCTGACAGGGCTTCACCATCAGTAGCTGTTCTTACATCGGGACGCATCTGGGCTTGCAATTCTTCAAGGCTTTCAGAAAGCTGTGCACACTGACTGTGGCAGACAAGAGGGACAGCCAAGTGTTAGGGAATGGAGAGAAACATCTGAGACGAGTCACAGATGTGTGGAGTGGATGCATTCATTTGTAGACTTATTGTGGTTTCCTTCATGTCATTTAAATAATTTAATCAAGTTCTAGTATTAATTCAGGAAGTATCAATGTATCCAAATTATACACAAAAAAATATCATTTGGCAAAAATTAATATACATAATTTCTTATAAGTTTTCAAGGACAAGTTGCATCTAGAGAACACATATTTTGGTGTCTTTTTCATACACATATTTTAATTTTGCAGAAAACTTGAGATGTATACATAAATCTGCCCACAAGTAGCAGTTAAGTTATTCAACATTTGAGATATCTCATTATATAATGTAGGCAATGAAAGAAAACAAAATACTTGTTTTCGAATTTTGCCTCAGAGTTCGCTGAGCTAGGCAGGATAACAGGAACATGAGGCAGCTGGTCACATTGAATCTGTAGTCAAGAAACAGAGAGAGGTAAGTAATTGTACTCGGTATAGTTTCTCCTTTTTATTCAGTCTAACCCCCAGCCCATTGTATGATACAACTACACTTCAGAAGGAATGTTCCCTGCCAATGAAATATTTCTAAAAACATCATCAAAGTCAGACCCAGAATTGTGATGATGCTCTGGTAAGTCATTTCGAGATGATAATGAATATTAACCATCACAAGGCAAAGCACAAATGCTTTTTATAAAAACACAAATGTGGAAGATGTGCGGTTTTCAAAGAGAATCTTGGTCCAAGCAGCAAGTGTGGACAATTTTGGTGATCAGGCTGCTACCTAGGAACACAAATTCTCTATGCTTTGAGTGGCTTCCCCTCAGTCACAGACAACCCTAGATAGAAAACATAGATTGGTTTTTAATTTCTTTTTTCAGAGTTCTCCTTTTTGCCAATTCATCTTCTCAGGGCCTTGTTTCCTCTGTGCTGCTTAAACCCTTGTCCATCATTTCTGGATCTAATCTTCCACAGAACTTGCCTACAAACTGCACATAAATGCTCTCTGAGCCTTCGAAAGAGCTCCTAGTGTGGTGCCCCTCTGGGACATGGCAGAGTGGTATTGTGTTGAACGTGGGCTGCTCGCCTCTCCAGAATTCATGTAGCTCTGTCCCTGCTCCTTTTCTGCAAACTCGGGAACTTACTCTCTAAATTCTCTCCCTCCACACTTCCTGTGATAGGTATATCATATTTTCATATTTTAAAAAAACTTTGAGTGTGGAGAGATGTATTTTAGAAAGAAGTTGTTGCATCATTTTCTATCTAAAGGGAAAGAAGACAAAGGAGTTTTTTTTATATTCATGTGTAAGCCCTTAGCTCCCTCAGCACTTTTCCCTGAGACCCAGTCACAATTCAATTTTCATTAAGTACCAGTTTTGACTCCGAACTGGGAGAGCACAGGTGTTTGGAGACTTGAAGCTCCCACTTTTTACATGCAGCAAATGAACAATGCCTCATATGCCTTGGCACCTATGACTGTGCCCCTCTCGGCATTAAGGAAAGCCTTCAGCTGATCCTATCACAGTTTGGCTACTTTCCCTTCATCCTTCTTGCTTAGGCCCATCACCTGCCAAGTTGCTCGTCATTTGGCTCTGCTCTATGAGACTGGCAAAAACTAGAACATAAGATATTCATACTTTGTCTCATAAACACCACAAAGGGGAGCACTGTTGTCCTGGTGCCACTTGGAACTCCAGCTTTGGCAACCGTGGTCCTGAAATCCACAGTACAAATGGTTGTTCTTGGTTCAGTAGCCTAGATATTCCAAAGATGAGAAAAGCTTGCTAACAGAAGCTTCTAATTCCTAACAGAATTGGAGACACTTTAGGGTTTTAAGCCAAAGAAATAATACAATAAAAAGAAATATTCAGTTATGCAGACAACAGGGTTAGTTGTGACAATGACAAGCACCTATGGCACCTAGCATAACTTTTTATGTGCTCATTGGTGTTCTCCATTTAATGCTTTGTAAAACACTTCTAAAGTACTCCTGAATGCAATGTGTTCAGTTCACACCAGTACTAACAGCAGTGTAAATGTTATCGAACACAGCCTTAGAGATGCTAATATATTGTAAATGGACTTCATGCACATGCAAACTATCACCTGCAACTTGACCTCAAGTCTAGTTAATTCAAAGCCTAAAGCCCTCAACTTTATCTCTACATAATTCTCAGCATTGTATCATGACTTCTTTCTGCTCAGAAGTTATCCTTACCCTCTTCTGTAGGTATGAATTTCCTACTGAATATTCAAGTTGATCTTTCTTTGAGAAGACCCATTTAGTGAAAACTCTCTCTCTCTCTCTCTCTCTCTCTCTCTCTCTCTCTCTCTCTCTCTCCTTTTTGTCCCAAATCATCCCTTCACTGTATCACAATGGTTTTTGTTTCTTCCAACCAGTGGTAACGTGCTAGAGATAAATAAAGGCAAAATTAATGTCTGTGTTCTTAAGACAATTATCTGGAAAGACAATCAAATTAATATTAAGGGTCATAAGGGAAACTAAGAATCTAAATGAGAGTCTTCCTATTGAACTGTAAAAGCACATAAGCAAAGGGCCTAACATAGACAGGTAAAGAGATGGAAATTTCCCTGTCAGAAGATTAAACTGGTGTTATAGAACAAAATGATTTTCTCCATCATTAGACAACATGGACTAAACAAGGGGGACTTATCATCCAGCAGCTACAGGGGTTCTTGGACCATCTGTCTTCTAATGTCCCTTAGTGTTGTCACCTAATCCCATAGCATTTCATTCTGTGTTTGCTATTTCTCATCTTGGGGAAATAATCCCTATAAAGAGGAAAGCATAATGTGTGGTGATGATATTCCCCATGCCTAGTTTCTATCATACTGCCAGAGTAAAAGACTTTAGATGATGATGGTAATGGAAACATACCAAGGTATCAGAGAAAGAGAAGGAAGGAAAGAAGGAAGTAACATATATTGACAAAAATCACTTGGGGATTAATGACAAACTATGAATAATACTGTGTCACCTTTTTATTTGAGTATACAGGTTGAAACCTAAAAGGGACTATACCAATGGTTATGTCAAAGCATGACCTCAACTCTACACAAAGAACTATAGGCAACCAAGTAAAACCGGGAGCAAGGGAGGCCATCTTCCTTAAGGAGCATGCCACCAGCTAGTTGTTCAGTACCAAGTCATCAACCCTGAAAGCATATTTACGAGTAACATTACATGAGCTGAGCCAGTTATATGTAGGAGGTGTGCATGCGTGCATGTGCATGCATGTGTGCATCTGCATCTTCATCTGTGTTTGTACTTGTATGCAGTAATTTAGAAAATTACTGGGAGTTAGAAAATTTCCCAGATTAGATTGTTGTTGCATGAAAATCAACTCACCAAACACTGCCAATTCGTTCTATGACAAAAGAGCCTTCTAACAATGAGTTTGATGGACAGTGACTCATAAACCTGTCAGAATGTCAGTTTATATGTTTTCAGTCCTTCATCATTTCTCAAAAATGTACCTTTATGTTTCACTTGGGATTAGCCTAATTTGATACCATAATTTTTGATAATGTATGGATTTAAGTTTTAAATAATTCATAATTTGTGTGACTTTCTCTTGGGTTTATTATATTATTTACTATGGTTACTTATTGGTTTCAGTATATACAATGAAAATTTAGAGAAATGTTTTCATGGCCTGTACAACACATAGTTACCAAAGATGTAGTGTGTGTATCATTAAATTTTGGTAACTTACTGTGTCATATGAATTTTCTCTATAAATAACATGCCAAAGGTACATTGTATTCCCAGAATTAAATCATAATAGATAAAAACTGTAAGCTTTATTCCATGTCTTTGTTGTCTTCTTGTATCTTATTGTACTACTGCTGTCTAGCTAAATTACCTCAGTATGACTGTGGATTTGTTATTACTTCCTCATTTGCAGCATGTTTCCTCGTGGTCTTCAGGCTATGTGTTTATATACACATTAGTTTATGTTTCTTTCATGCTTTTCTCTCATTTTCCTCTTGATGCCTGTTAATGTTAATATTTGAAACTTAATTTTATTTTATTTTACACCAAGATTATTTGATTACTTCCAGACATACAGTGTGGCCCTGTGGAAAAGTAGACAATTTTCCATGTCCCTCCCTTACAAAAATAATAATATGTTCGACCTATGAATACTTATTATGAGCAGTAATTTATTTATAATTGCCTGGACTCTGTTGTTCCTGATCACCTATTTTTCTCCTCAAATTGCCTGTCTTGATTTCTTTTCAGCAATAATATATACCTTATCTTCAAAATTAGAATAGCTTAAATTCTTCAGACGTTTAATATTTTACTATGTATTCTTGAATTGTATATATCATATACATAAAATAATCTGTGTATGTGTATGCATATTTGTATATATGAAATCTAAAGCAACTTGAATCCTTAGTAATACAGAGAGTTGATTTTTCCCTATCCTAATACTGGGTCTCATGATAGGTGTTTTGTTTATTTTATACCTTCATTCTAGCTAGATACACTGAAAGAATTAATGTTCTTCCATTTCTATCTTTCCCCTTTATCCTTAATTGTTCTTCTGCTGTCAGATTGTCCATTCAGGTGGTAAATCTACTGTCATTTTGATATCCACATAGACAGTCTGCTTGTAACCATGGTAGTATGGAATTTTACCTTTCAATGATGCAGCCTGTACCTCTGCTGCTGTATTTGTATATGGATTTTACTTTTTGAAAGTGTACTCCTCAGCCAATGATTTTTGTCATCAACACCTCCTCAAACATTTCCTCTTCCTCTTTTTCTAAGTTATCTGTCTGGATCTCCTACTGCAGAATTTTAGAATCTTTCCATCTGTCTCCCATGGTTTTATGTGTGCAGTGTTTAGGCCAAAACTTTATGTCCTTCTGTTGTGTTTTGAGAGAGATTTTCTTTCCCACCTCTAATTTCCCCATTACTTCTTTCACTCAATTGAATTTTCTGTGGAGCATCTTCGCTCTTCTCTGGTAAGCTTTCCCTTACACTGACGATATTGTCTAACTTTTAAGATTCCAGCTAATTAGTTCTAGTGCCGTTCATATACCAACTACTTTTCTCATTGCTGTGACTAACCACCTGACAAGAAGAAATGTTTGGGAGGAAAGGTTTTCTTTGTCACACAGCTCAGGGTGTTTAGCCAGTCAGAGTTGAGAAGGCACAACAGCATGCATCTACCTGCTCACGTCTCAATGGATGAGGCAGTAGAGAAAGATGAATGGCTGCATCTGTTGTCTAGGTCTGGGTTTCCCCTTGGGGAACTAGGTTGGACTGGAGGAAGTGAGGCTTAATCAGGCTAGTGGATTAGACAAGATCTCCATTGGCGTAAGTCCAGAAGAAACGGCTGTTTTTATTGGGGATGAAAAGGGGCTACATAAACTTTTGGGAGTGGGTAGGGATTTGAGGGGAATGATTTTACATTACTGACTGGGGTCGAGGTGCTGGAAATACTTCATTTGAATGAAGAGGGATTCCAGGTGATTGATGGATGGACATGCCCTTTTAAAGAAAGGACATTAAACCTGTCATCTGGCTACCAGCCTATGTGACTACCTCAGGAGTAGCAGAGGTGAAGTCATAAGACTTACATGTGCTGGGACATGTGGGCCCAGAGCAGGGAGAAAGCAGTCTTATCTCTGCTGGTCTCAGGTCAGATTTTCAGGCTTTGGATACATCTTGATCTCAGTCTTGCCCTTGTGGCACTGCTTTCCATGTTCACACGTATCCATTTGGATGTCTCCTGCTTCCTTTTCAAGCAAGTCAAGTCCCCCTAGCCCCTCTTCAGTACTGCCTCTCTTCAGAGCAGTGGGTCTTACATCCTTTTCAGACACATCATCTAGACACAAATAAATTTCTTGATGTCCTCACTATGTCTTAATCCAATCAAGTTGATAAAATATTTATGCTTGCAAGTCCATTGTTTGTCAGCTTGACAACCCAAGATAACACTGTACACTAAACCATTTTTCTTATTTATTTGAATGTTTTAAATAGATTTAAGTTAAATTCCTTCTCAAATTACCTACTTTCTTCTAATACTACAGAGATTTTTCTCTATTCAATATATGATTTTACGGGCATTTTATCATTGACTTAATTTCACTTCTGTCAAATATCATATTTTGTAGACTGATTTTTCAGGGATTATTGTTGGCCGCCAAGTCAAGAACATCTTATCCCTCGTAGACAATTATATCTTCCTAGAAGACAACTCACTGGTTTCAGCTGTCTGGGCTCTGCAGGGTTCACCGGTGTCATCCTGGATTTTATATTGTTTTTCCTAATTTCTAGGTTAAGTAACAGGGACCCTTTTGCATGGCCTATATGTTTTATTTAAATTCTAATCCTCAGTTGTGGGGTGGTAAACCATGCCAAGAAGCTTGGTGGTATAGTGAGTCTGAGACCCAGGGAAACTTGGTGGATACAGGCCTGAGATGGTAGATGCCACCCTGTTCCCTGCCAGATTCCTGCCCTGGAGCATATACCACACTTCCTAATAAGGAAATATAAGCTGTGGTTACCTTAGGTCCAGAATAGTTTTCTATGATAATGAGGTACCTAGAGACCCTGAGGGTCTATTCAATAAGATTCCCTTCCCAGATATTCCTCCCTGCCAAAGGTATTTAATACCAGGTTCACCCAGAGAAGTTGGTACCGTATGAGTACATTTTCCACAGTGAACAGTCAATAAACAGTTTCGAACCTTGAACTATGTCTTTCATCAAGAATTGCCTTGGGGATTCTTGGAGAGGGCCTTTGACTACCAAACCACAGCCTTAGCCTCCCATAGAAGGCCTCTCTGTGTTTCCAACGAGCTACCCTTCCCTGGCCCCCCACACCCGGGCTAGACGCTGTCCTCAGTCTGCAGACCCTGACTTTGCTCTGAACTCCTCTCTACTCAGCTATGCCTAGATGGCCAGGAGTTTGGGAGCCTCTTGTCCCGGCTTCCTTGTGGGCCTATGGATCCCTGAGACTTCATCCCCGAGTCCTCTGTGCAGCACCCCATGGATGACTGGGCGCCTGTGTATCTGAGAACCCCAGCTCTGCTTTTCCACATCTCAGATTGCGTTTTCCCATACGTGGAGTAGAGACCGGGTGCTTTCTTGAAGCATGGAATGAGCGCAGTCAAGAGCTCACTGCGTTTTGCCTCACCAAGAAAGGAGGCCTTGTGGCAGGTCAGAACGAGGACCCACACTCAGTCACTGGTTTGTTCCCATCTGTAATACAGAATACTTAGCTTCACCCTCAGGTGACTCTTGGCTACTGAGAGAAATCATGAGTTCCTAAGTTTCAGATGGGAGTGTGTTTTTAGTTTTTGTATTTATTTTAAAAAGTTCTCTTCATGTTATAATGTAGTTTATTCAGTCTAATTTTGAAAGTCTCACAGTCTCAAAAATTCCAACACCTTAACCGACCAAAATCTCTTAACTGTAAGATTTTATAAAATTACCATCATTGAAATCATTCCAAAATATAATGTCACAAAGTAAACTTCTAGAAAGTTTATTCTAAAAGGGAAGAACCAGGGTACTACAAGGAATGTATTTTTAAAAAAAGCAAAACAAAAATCTAGCAGGGACAACATCAAATGTTCCAGTTCCATGTCTTGTCTCTGGGACTAATAATTTATCAATTGGGTACCAAATACACAGGCACCCAAACTCAAGCAGATCTGTCATTTGTAGCAAATACAGCTTCTAATTTAGACTGGGTTCGTTATATACCTATAGCTCTTCTTGATAAATATTATCTCATGGTTCTTACAACCTTAGTATCTATAGATCTGAAATAAAATTCTCACTTTAAAAGTCCCTCAATTAATAGTCCCTCAGGTCCTCTTTTAAAATGTAATATTACCTTATCACATATTACCTATGGATTTAGGATCCATCAATTTGCATATTCATACAACATCTTCAAAACTAGTCCCTTGTAGATAACATCAAGTCCTCTTGCCAGCTCAAGTTGGAGGCTGTACCTCTAGACTGGTTGCTTCAGTCTGTGTGTGAACAGGAGAAAACACTCTCCTAGCAGCTACCTAGCATGGAACCCTTCAGCTGCACTCTCAGTTGAGAATTACTCTTTTCATACAGATTTGAATCTGTAATAATCTAAGCCTTTGATGAATGATGTCTTGTCCTCAAGACATTCTTCTTCTTGTCTGTACAATGTATGTTTCTCTTCAGTACTACTGATCTCTTTAACAACTGCAGCTATATCCTCATGACATTTCTGAACATCTGCCTTAAAATTGCCTATTAAATGATTTAAGGTATTATTTTTAAATTCAACATCACTTAAGTTCTTTGGGCAGGACCATCATGAAGCCAAATTCTTGACCAATATTTCACATGCATGGCTGCTAGGTCAGTTGCTAAGAAGGTCACTTTTCTCGGCATTCTGATTTTTCAAACTCCCATCAAAATGGCACATCAAGTTCTACGTACAACATCCAAAGACACTGCTACCCCAAAGATGCAAACTCTGCCATTTCATTCTCATGAATCAATTTTAAGCACACGAGAACCATATGGCAGGGCCATCACAGCAATGACCCCACTTCTTTGTCATGATCACTGTTTTAGTTCCCTTGCTGTGTTAAAATAAATTGTGGATAAAATAAATTTGAGAAAGAAAGTATCATTTTGTATGTGGGTTGGGTAACAGTCCAAATGTATAATCCATAGAAGTGAGGAGCTTAAAGAATCTGATGACCTCACATTCACAATCAGAAAGCAGTGGGAAGCATGTTTGCTGCTTCCCAGTTCCTTACTCCAGTTTATTCAGTTGATGATCCTAGCCAGGGAATGGAGCAACCTATAGTGGATAGGTCTTCCTACCACAGTTATTATAATCAAACTAATCTATGCAAACATTTCTGTTACAAACTTTTCCTGTGGATATGCAAAACACACACACACACACACTCACACACACACACACACACACACACACACACACACACACACGTTTAATTATACCAGATAGAATGTCTATGACAAACCAAAGTGTGGTTATCATTAAAATCAAACTTCATTACCTATTGAATTTTATTGATGTTACTTACAGGAATATGATTGAGGGGTTACTTACAGGAGCAGAAATTACTGGAAGACTGATATGTTACCAAAGCCCACCCCAGAATGGGTGACAATTCACAAAAACTAGAAATGTGGAGCATAATATACGTCTGCAGAGAAATCACCATGTTGAAGAATGCCCTTTCCATGTGATGTGGGTCTCTTCTGAACAGATCAACTGTTCTCTGTTTCTCTCAAGCATCTGGACTTATCTGAGCCTCTTCATTGCTGTTTGGTTTAACTGAGAATATGCATCAGAAGTCTTTACTGCTAATTCTCTTTTGAGAATAAAGAGTAGTGAATCTTGTTAATTTCAGGAACTTCCTTAATCTATTTTGAGTTGCTTATTTCCATTCTTAAAGGATCTTCAATAGAGAAGCAAGTGTTTACCACCACCCACACTGCATGCTTGAAAAAAGAAAGATCCTATCATTTCACCTATTTGGAAACATTCTGTCCTAAATTCTCTATTTTTTTTTATTCTCCCTTTAAATCCTATGTCTTAAAAAGTTTCCATCCAAGATGAAAGGTTTTAACCTAGGAGGAAAGTGCTAGACAGCTTATGTGCATGCAAATGCCCATTTCCCAGGAATGCCTGGAATAGGTTATTAATCTGTTCATTGCAGTAGGTGTATATTCATCCTCATTGATAATAATCCTCACTAGGAGAATAGCCAGTCCTCTAAGATTTGTCCTTCTGGAGTTCAAGATAAAGCATTAAGAATAACCATATATTTCCATATTTCAACCAAAATAGAGATATAAAAAGGCAGGACTGCTCCCTGCTTTTACTATTCCCAAGTGAAGAGTTGGTGCTTTTCTCCAAGAGTACCTTCCAAGTTCCCATTTGATAGCATTTTTGAAAATGTTAACAATTTTTAACTGGACATGTTTTCAGCAGAAAATGCATACTACATGCATAAGCACTACAGCTTCACAAGCATCGTGCTCAACGAAAGGGCAGATTGTTTAAGTGTATTTAAAATACTGAATTGTAGAAAGGACTGGGGCTTGGCGTTATACAGAGATATGGTGACAAGACACCCCGGGCTACAAGCAGGTAAGAGAAGCATATGGTCAACAAAAACTATGCTATAACAGGAAGAACTTCATCTGTAGTCTTCAGCATAGGTGATGGAGTGTGTCTTTGTCCCTTTGTGTGAGACACATGTGCTTTACCTGCTGTCTTTTCTTTAACAAGAGCTAATCTTATGTGGCTACTAAAATTCCAGGGAGGGAGCTCAAGACATTATTATCAGAATTTTGTGGTTAAGAGTCCCATCTGGATCACCAGCTGCTACCAGAAAAAAATTGGAGTTCTTTGTTAGCATTCTTAGAATCATTAATAAAGAAATTTAAGGACTGACTAAAATCAAAGCCTCAGGAGTGTTTTATTAGAAGTTAAAAGGAAAATAATCTTAAGACATGAAGGCTATAAATCTCAGCAGCTGCCCAAAGGAAGAGACTGAAATACTAGTGGTTGAAAGCCATGCAGCTTGAGTGTAGCCAACATGAATATCAGCAAAATGGCAGCATATAGGAGGTGGGGACAGGGACCCACAGAGAAAATTGTCAAGGAAGCCCAGGGTTTCAAGGAAAGCATGGTAAGAAAAGAGATGGAAAGAAGAAAATGAAATCTTATCTCTTTCTAATTCTGAAACGTAGGCAGATTTAGAAAGCTGCCTGAATATGCTCAGAGATTATACTGAGCATCAGGAATTCTGGGAAGGAAAAGCCCAGCATTTCATAAAAAGAATAAATATTTCACCTATCTCTTTCTGTGCCTTAAGGCTGAGCTCACCTAAGTATGAGCTCTCCTTCCTGAGGGGTAATCTTTTGTCAGGTATTTGATCCACTCAACGAGAATATTAGATCTCCACCCAGTTCACTGAATCTATTATTTTGAGCAGAATGAGTTTTCCCATAATGGAATTTTATTGCTGCTCTAAGAACAGCATCATAATTGCATTATTCTATAGAAGCTATTTTACTCGGACAGGAGAAACTCAGAGTAACCCAGGGAAATAAAGAAGAGGTAGAAAGTTGGAAGGACAAGAGCGACATCAGCTCTGAGTCTGTTTTTATAGACCAAAGTATTCCAGATAGCAAAGGACCACACTTTTGGGTGTTGTTTTCTACTGTTGGTTTGAAATCCCCCTCTGTACAAGACACAGATGTTAAAGGTTTGGTCCCAGTGTGGTGTTGCTGGAAGCAATGAAACCTGAATAGATCATGCCTAATCAAAAGCTTTAGATTTCCTAGGAGCTTTCACATGAAGAGGACTATAGGAATTAATCTTCCTGCCGATGCCTTTATCATTAGGAGAATTGATTTCCTCTACCGTGTGTCTCCATCAAGATGTGTACCTTCATCATAGATGGAAAGAAATACAACCAACTGACCACGGACCTAGCCTCATCACAGTGAGCCAAAGCAAACATCTCCTCAGTTGAGTTTCTCTACTCTTTTGTTTCTTCAGGAGAAAGTTGACTAATAGGGTCTTTGAGTCCCCAAATCAGGAAATAGAAGGATAAGAGATGGAAAATTATGAGAAGGAAAAAAATCACAGGAAAGGTTGTGATTCTGCTTGAATGGGTCCTGGATGAGAGAAGGGCAAATGATCATATATGAAATATATTTGAGAATCCTTCCTCAACTCATTTATTGAAACTGGGGAATCTAGTCCAACATGGCTGAACACTACTTGACAAAAAGAGCTTTGACAAAGTTTCATCAAGAGGAGAATCTTCATTTCTTGTCTTTTCTTCCACAGACAAGATATAAGCAACAATACGTATATCTGAAAATTCTTAATCCTAATTGTATGCTTTTAAATTTTCCTCATTTGTTCCTTAAGTTAGGAACCTTAGTGGTGCTCTCATTAAACAATGAGTTAGAATACCAACCAAGATGTACTATTCAATTAATCCCTGCTTAAAAGACTAGACAATAAAGTCTCTGAAGCATATTCATCTCATTTTCCCATGAAAAAATGTAGCTTCATTGTTTCAGAAAATCTTCTTTGCCACAGATCAGGAATTGCATAACAAGGTTCCTACAAAATCTTTTGTATTTTATGAATTGGTTAAGTATCGTTACTGCATAAGAGATGGGTATACACTGATTAATCACCAATAATGACTTGATTTCTGCCACAGCTCCTCAGTGATTTTCAGTCAAAAATGTGGTAATCATATCTGTGGACCTAAAGCAACAAAATTATTGACAGAGATGTGAAAATAAACATAGCACATGGTTCCATTCTTCAGACAACTGTCCACAAAAAGGGGAAGGGTTCTCAAGACAGAAAAAAGAAAAAGTTAATTACAAAAATATTTTACACACAAAAAATTTAAGGTCAGAGGCTTCATTCCCAACAAAAAACAGTCAACATGTGAGATGTTGGCCAGTATCTTTTTCCTTAAAATTTTTGTTAGTGTGTGTGTGTGTGTGTGTGTGTGTGTGTGTGTGTGTGTGTGTGTGTTCTTTTGAGTAACACTAGTATCAATATTTCCCCTACTATGGAAGCTCTGCCCCGAGTTGGATGGAATGGGAGGGAATTGGAAGTCAACCAGCAGAGGCCCCTGGAGTTGCCATGAGCAAAGGATTCAAGTGAAGCCAGTTGCACAGTTTCTTCAATTTTGCTTGTTTCTTTTTTGTTTTCCCCTTTGAAGCTTGTTTTGGATTGTAGAACCTTGAATTGGAAGCTCAACATTAGCAATTCAAATCCTAAACTGAGCTTTTTAATGCTAAATACTTGTGGATCTCATTTGAGAAGATTGTCAAGTTAAACAATGTAGATTTTTCCTATCTACAGCAGAGTGGCTTTGCAGACTTTCCTCAGTTAAGATCCAAGCTATGATATTCATCTTGAGCTCCGGCATTCAATCCAGAACCAGCAGATGTATTTTGTAAATTCAGCATTTAGTTATCTCTTGCCCATTAAGAGGAAGCAAAGCAAACATTCCACCCCTCCCGAGCACTTTTATTCATGCCTGAAGCTAAGCAAGAAAAAAGGGGGGAAATGTTTTTAGAATTACAAATAGAACCTTTAAATTGTAGAAAATTGCTAATTTCATTTATGCACTGCCTAACTTCTGCTTTCTTTCACAGTTGCTATTCAAATTTCTATCCCCAGTCAAAGAGAAAAGGAGAGAATAATCCTACTAGGAATTTAGTGAGTTTTCTTTTAGGGAT
Organism: Rattus rattus; assembly: GCF_011064425.1. Classification (NCBI taxonomy): domain Eukaryota; kingdom Metazoa; phylum Chordata; class Mammalia; order Rodentia; family Muridae; genus Rattus; species Rattus rattus. The sequence continues at coordinate 14,449,357 of NC_046168.1, read as the reverse complement.
CACACATAAATGCTGCATATTTGAATATGCAAATTTAATAGACCAGATTGGGAAAAAATGAAAAATGGTTGTATGTTTAGCCCCAGGAAGTTAGCCCAGCTTAATAAGCTGACAAAAGAGTTAAGGAGTGCTCACTTGCAAAACTCTAACAGGGAAGAAAGTACATGCAATTTGCTTACCTAACAGGAAGGGACTGAACAGTGAACAGATTTTGAAGACCTAGATTCTACTCAAATTAGTCACAGAAGTCTTTTGAAGGGCTTCCTTTTCCTTCTGTGTACAATAAAGATTTTTTTCCTTAGATAATCTTAGAGATTATGTCCATCATCAAAAGTCAAATACACCTTTCTCTAAAGTGTGTCTCAATATTCTTGATTCTACAGATCGTATGTCTTGAGACAGAAGCTGTGACATTGTTTTTCCGTTTATTCAGAAGTGGAAACTATCCTTGCTATTTGAAGCTCAAATCATCATCTGTATATTTTAGTGTTGTGTAGATTGTGCTTTTAAAAAGGAGACTCCATTAAGGATGCCCTATTTTCAAATCCTATAGTGGGTCTCTGTAAACTGAGCCTGGCTGTACAGACTTCTTGCTTTCAATTATTCATTAATTATTCTTCTCTCTCTCTCTCTCTCTCTCTCTCTCTCTCTCTCTCTCTCTCTCTCTCTCTCTCTCTCTGTGTGTATGTATGTGTCTGTCCAGTTTCCCTGTAAGGTTTAGCTACCCAGTATTTCGAGTTTGAAGAATTGAATATTAGTGGCTCTTTTGGATTTACAGTAATCATTTGGGCAGATTGTCAATATCAATTTCCAGCCTACATGACTCTTCATACCTCTCAAGGAATTATGTCAAAACTGTCTGTAGATAGAAAATTGGGGAAAATAGGCCAAGATGTTAAAAATAAAAAAGTAAAAAGTTGTAGAGGAAGTAAGAGAAGTAAAATACAAATTTACCAATTTTCTTAGTATACAGCTTAAACTTTCAGGAGCATCTTTGTATCTTAGTGATGTCACAAACACAAAATCCTGGGATATATGAAGGAAGTATAGTGCTATCTGTTAGCTTTCAGGCAATTCTGCTAGGCTCCTCCCAGGGATGTAGTGACAGCTTACATCATTACCTGCCACCTCCAGTGCTGGTAGCTTATAAAAGTACTCGCCACCCCACTTCTCTCTTTTTCTGTCTGTCGCTCTGCTCCTGTATGTTCCAGGCCAGTCTCTCCCGTTTTCTGCCCTTCTTTTGTTCTCTGTCCCAACTTCTTTGCCCTCTGTTCCAGTCTGTCTACCTCTACCTCATTCTCCACTCCCTCTCCTTCCCCCAAATAAACCTTTACATCGGGTCTGCCACATGGCATGATTTCTCAGGGGACACCCTCTGCCACACTATAGTTTACAATTCCATGTGGACTTTCACACAGGTGTCAAAGTGAGGCCTGGGCAGCTTTGCCATGTAAGCAGTTTCAGGATTTCTCAGGCTGACCCTCAAAGGGCATTGCATGAAACTTGTGAAGATACAGTGGAGAACCCAGAATGTTACTGATGACCCCAATGTGGACCAAGATGGGAAGGAAACCGTAGGTTGTTACAAAAGCTGAGACAGGCAAGCATAGGGACTAGTTTAGCAATTTGGGACTTAGTTTGAATTGGGCACATAAGTCTTTTCTAATGGTACTGGTCAGCTTAGCACCTTTATCTGTAGGCAATATGTATACATATATACCCCTCTCAGAACAATGCACCTACTTTGGTGGATAATGTTATGTTTTAAGTTTAAATTGCTGTGCTTAAGACATCTATAAAACAATGTCTTTAACTTGTAAGCCCCACTTGTCCAAAGACAGGTAAGTTCCTGGAATCCTGTGAGTTATTGCTCTTTTTTTTTTTCCGGACCTGAGGACCAAACCCAGGGCCTTGCACTTGCTAGGCAAGTGCTCTACCACTGAGTTAAATCTCCAACCCCGAGTTATTGCTCTTATAAGATAACAAGCCATGTGGTTTTGCTTCTATAAGCAAGTTTGGTTGCCCCAACTGTACAGGACATTCTTGATCACAAGAGGTACAAAAAAACAAGAAATATATTAGACTACATGTTTGTCCCCAAATGGTCAAAGTAAATAGCCTTGTAGGTTTTGATTTTAGAAGTCCTTACTAATGTGACTTCTGGGCAGATTCTGAAATTCCAGGTATGAACCTGGCCAGTGTCAACCATCCTGACTAGTATTTAATAAAGCTTTCTTCAAATTTGGCTCAAATTGTGAATGAGGTCTTACTCTCACTTGATGGGATCAATACTAGCAAATCTCAGATTCCCAATTGTATCAGGCCACACTTGCACCCCTCCCTAAGGAAGAGATTAGGCTTCCCTTCCCCCAACCATTATCAAAATAAGTCATCAAATGTATTTCCAACATATCAGGGTACAAAGAATACAAAGGCCCATCCTACCTAATTTTTTAGATGTGTGTACAGTAGAGTAAATGTGTGTCCTTTAGTGAACTATAGGGGAAATCTCCTACTTATCACATAATTAAAATCAAATGCATATGGAAAGGGACATGTTCACCAAGAAACAATGGATGTATGAACTAAACTATCAACCAAAAGAGAGAATGAACCTCATTCTAGCCCTTAGGATCTAAACATCACCTTTTTTTTAATCCCATAAAAGGATTTTGGCAAAGTTGTTCTCTTAAAGGCAATGTTTATAGTAAATTCTATCTCTTATTTTGGATTATTCATCGTGGCCTCTGCGACATTTATATACAACATGTTTATTTTAAAAGCATATATCTGCTTTCGAATGACTGCATGTTTATTCTGTTTAATTTGTTAAGTCTCCTCAAAATGGGCCAAAGAAAGCTTTTTCTTTTATATAGGTGCATGCAAGCATATTTCTATTTTCCCATTAAAAGTTCCAAAATTTAGCTCATGAAATGGACTGTTAAAATCCTCTTATCAGACTTTTTCCTGTTTAATGGGAGAAAAGTATATACATTTATTGTATACTTGTGGATCTAACCACATTTTATTAAAGACAAGTGCCTTAGTTACTTTTCTATTGCTATGAAGGGATGTCATCACCAGGGTAACTTTTACAAGAATGACTTTATTTGGGTGTTGCTTTCAGTTTCAGAAGGATAGAATCCATGATTACTGTGGCAGGGGCCATGATAGAAGGCATGCATACCTGATGCTAGAATAGTAGCAAAGATCTTACATCTGATACACAAGTTCTCCTTTCCACCCTCCCCACAAGCACATACACACACACACACAAACACATTTATTGCGATCAATCTCCAACTCCAATAAGCTCCTGCAAGGAAAACACAATTCAGTATGTGGACATATAATACATATATATATATATATATGTGTGTGTGTGTGTAAGTATATAGACATATATAATATATATCTATATAAATAAAGAGCTGAAACAAACAGTCTGGGGAGGATATATATATATATATATATATATATATATATATATATATGACATATATTTGCAGGAAAGGTATTAGGGATATAGAAACGATATTGGGGTAAAAACTTGAATGGGTCAAAATAAGAAGAGGCTGAAGCTTATACTGAGACCTGGCTATGATATAGATGTAACCTCTTCTAAGACCTGTCCAGTCTCCCCTGACAGAGGAGATTCTTAGACAGGAGGCTCGTAATGTTTATTTTCTTTTGTAGAATCTATCCTTAGAAAGCAAGCGAAAGTCCTTTACAAAACCACATGCATGTTGAATGTCCTTTCAGTTTGTTTGATTTTTATCTGTGAGACTGAATCTCATGTAGCCTAGGCTTCCCTTTAATGTATTACAACATTGCATTTCTGATTGTCTTTTAACCATCCCCTAGAGCAGAACGGGGATGAGAAGTATGAGACATTGTTCCTGCTTTATGTCATACTGTACAGGAGATACAGGGCCACCTACATGGCAAATGCTCTCCTAACCCCTACAGCCCATACGCTAAATATGCTTTTAATTTGACTTAAAGTGCTCTTTATGGTGTTGTCAATGATATTAAGTTGATTTATTTAATTTAATGACTAGTAACTCCATAAGGATCTTCAAGAGAATGAAAGCTTCCTTTGCAGAATATGCCAATCAGTTACTTCCCTCTTCATAGGCTACAGAGAAAATTGGAGTGAGAAAGACCCTGTAAAGCACAAACACACAGTGTAAGTGCAAAAGTACAGAAATGGATTGTGGGGGAGATGTAAGCTAATCTCTTTATCTTTTCTGAACAACAGAATAATTGGAGCAGAAGTAATCAGTATGCGAACATTCTACCTTGAAGAAAATGGACATTTTACCCTCTTCCATCATCTAGAAGTAGATTTTAGCTTATCAGTCTGTGAAACTGATAAGAGCAAAATATTTAAATATTTAAATGAAAGAAGAAAATGTAGGTTAGTCCCATGCTATTTCCTCCATTTCATGTATGGAGTTTATTTTCACTGCCTGCAACTTGTAGATAGATTAAACCCCTACGAAGGACCACATTAGGAAAATAGAAAAGACCTTTCCAGCTTTGCCTTTTGCTTAAGAGTACTTGGGGCTCAATTATTTTTTGAGATTCTGCAGAAAGGAGACAAACTCTGCATATTGCCCACCGTACCATTTTACAAGAAAAGTTTCCATTTATAAAATGATTCTCTATTTGTGAAAGATCTCTTCTGTGGCAAAGAATGATATAAATACTGTAGGTAGAGAAAATAATAGGCCTTTCAAATATTTACTATAGCTTTTCATACCACCATTTCTTCCAGTTTCAATCCCATAGCCTTCTTTTTATATTTGTGTATTAAATTGTTGATACAAAATTCTTCCTCTAAAGGAGATGAGTTTACTTTCCAATACAGCATTAGTAACGTATGCAAAGAAAAACAAATTCAGATCTTTCTGAATGACTTGGTACAGTATGGAGCAGTTTACACAAACTTACATAGTCACAAACAAAAGAAAACCACAAATTAGTGCTTTTGCAAAGCCCATTGGAGGTGGGGGCAAGAGGTTAAAGAAGGAAAATACTGAATCCTGTGTGATGACACAGTTAGCGTCAATCTTGTTTGCACAGAATTGTCTGTTAAATTAATATATTCAAAAGATTACTAGTCACAAAGATGTTAGCCTGAAGACAAAGGTGTCAAGTTAGAAACAAATGTTAAAATAATTTTCGAGAAGACTAAAGAAAGCCCAAAGTATTGCTTCTCGGCCTTTTGGCTAAGATCAAATGTAGGAAGCCCAAAGTATTGTTGCCTCTAGACTTTCAAGAATTGTCTCTAGGATTCTAGTCAGTCAGGTTACAGATTCTTCAACACAGGTGTGAATCCTTCAGACAGCGTCACTTAAAAGCTGGTAGATAAGCCTGAATTTGAAATAATCCCTTTGTCTAATTCAATTTTATTTGCTTTTTCCTTTCCCATCTCTTTTTTCATGCAAGGTCCCCAGCCAGGACCTTACAAATATAAGAAAGAAGATCTTTGTCTTGCATACAAATTTCAAATCATCTGTCACCACAAACAATAGCAAAAAGTCATAATCATCTATTATAAGAATAAATTTTCTAATCTAAAATACTAGAATATCAGAACTGGATTTCTCATATAAATTTCATGAATATTTAACAGCAGGCTTTAGCTTTCATGTATTCACATATTTTTCCATAAGTAATTCAGACAGCTAGGTTCTGGGACACTGGAAAGAAAAAGACCTAATTAGCAATCGTCTAAATTGGAGTAAAAAATGTAAAGGACAGTCTAAATAATTCTGGGATTACACTGCCTTTGAGGAACAAATTGAAATAGACTTTTAAAAATATTAAAATCAGTTATGAATTTGATGCTCTGAAATACTTCCTGTGGTCCAGTTTAGAGACATGCAGGAAAGTGGAGGGAGTTCTTTGCAACACAAGCCTTGTATTACTCAATACGCTCACTTCCTCTCGTTTTGCCTACGTTTCAAGTTGCTTAGTTTTTGAGATTATAATGAGATGACATCATTTTCCTTCCATTTCCTCCCTCCAAACCCTCCTATATACCACTTGCTGCTCTCTCTCATACTCATGGCCCAGTTTTCATTAATTTTTATTACATACATACATACATGTATGCTTGCATGCATATAAGCTCTTAAACATATGAATACAACCTGCTCAATCTGTTCCATGTTACCTGTACATATGCATTCAGGGCTGACCGTTGGTATTGGATACCTTACTGATGTGCTTCCCTGAAGAAGACTTTGTGCCACTCAGCATTCCTTTGTGACCTGTAACTCTCTGAAAAATTGCGGCCCCATGGACTTTCCCCAATCTATTTTAGTATGTCTATTATTGTTTTTCTACTCAGCTCATTTTCAGGTAGTCATGTTGGTGAGACTATATGGGTATGGCTCCAAGCATTCTTAGAACATACAAACTTACAGCAAGTGCCCCATCCTTTGACACATTCTTTCTACCCCCTTTTCCAGAATGTTCCCTGAGCTTTAGACTCAAAGCTCATTTGCATAGCTTTTGTTTTTTGTTTTTGTTTCTTTTACTTTGTGAACTCTTGACATTTTATCACATTTCTGTAATATCAGATTTTCTCCCACAGATTCACAATCAATATAAGAAGAAACACAGTCAATAAAAACTCCTGGATAATTAAAGAACTGTCCTTCCATAGGTAAATCATCCAGATTTCAAATTGTATTACAGAGTTACAGAGCTATAGAAATAAAAGCAGCACAATATTGGCATTAAAATTGATTCACTGATCAAGGAAATGGAATTGAAGACCTGCATATAACTCCACACACACCTACAGACACCTGGTTTTTGACAAAGAAGCCAAAATGCACACTAGAGAAGCAACAGCATCTTCAGCAAATAGTGCTAGTCAGACTGAATGTCTGCAGACAAGTGACTAAAATAAAGCCACATTTATCACCTTGAAAAACTCAACTCCAAGTTTAAAGCAAAAATTACTGTATGAGCATCATGACACAGTTTTACATTTACCATCTTCTAACATTCAGACTCAGTTTTCCATAGCACAAAGTTTTGGTCTAAAAATACATTGGGTAGAACCAAGAGAGCAGGAACTCAGGCTTTCCTCCTTGCCTTTCCTAGAGCTGGTTCTAGGTTGAGCATATAACTGATTTTTCAGCTCATTTTGAAGGTTACTTAAATTTTCTCTGTCCCTATATTTGCCATGTGGTTAAAATAGCTATCAGTGGTTAAGATTGCTAGATCCTCTTCTGGAGAACGTGAGTTTGATTCCTAGAAACCATATGTTGAATTATAGCCTATAACTCTTCTGGCCTCCACAGGCACCAGGCATGCATAAGATGCACAGACATTCATTCAGACAAAAAAAACCCTATAAATAAAAAATATAAAGGATTTGTAGGGTAAAACACCAATCAGCATCATTTTCACTATGAACTTACCACAAAAAGAACTTCCTATTTGACATGCAGAATCTTGTGGTGATGTGTGTGAGTTGTCCCCACTAAGTAACTTGTGAGTGAAGGGGAAAGTTTGAGGAACTCTACTCAGTTGGCTATAGTCCAAATGTGTTTTAGTGGTGAGAAGATAGAAATGCAAGTAACTGAAGATTGAAGACTTTTTGTCCAGAGAGCTGGGCTTATGATCAAATGCAAATTTTTCTGAGAAATATCCAGTCAAAGAAATCATAGGAGCAAATCCATAGTCTGTACCCCATAATTCTTTTTTCTAGCTTCCCATACCCCACTGTTTTCTAGATGCTCAAATGGCCCTATGTAGACAATTCCCACAGGAGAGGAACATTATGGCTGAAATAGCACATTACAGTTGAGAATATTGCAAATATTCAAGACTTCAATGGAAACGAAATCTACTTACTTGTAAATTTGAACTTTCTATATTGTACCCCCACCTTTTATGGAAGGAAGATCTCATTGTATGTGAAATGACAGGGTTTCAAATATTTGAAATAGTCAGAGGAACCTCCGAGGAAAGCCCGGCACAATTGAGTTTGCATTTCATTTAAAGAGGGCCAGTAGTAAAGCACCATTGTGGAGATGGTGATAATAGCGTAAGTCCTAGAAGTCATTTGTTCATAGCTTTGAAAGTTACTGTCAAGGTAACTAGTACAAATATGTTCACATTTCAGACGAAGAAATAAGTATCAATGTTAAGAAATCTCAGGCTGTTTAAGCACTATCTTTGCTTAACCTGACTCAACACCTTCCAAGTGTCTAATATTTGCTGATGTAAAAATTACTGATTACATTACAACTGCCGCATTCTTCTTAAAAGGTGTCATACACATCTTTGTTCTTGGGTCAGTGCTGTTCAATACACACACCCATACACAGGCACAAGTGATATTAGAAAAAAGGTTCTTCACAATGAGAACATGTTTTCTCTGGATAAAATTTAACGTATTTATTCATCCAACAGACAAATTTTAATGTCTGCTATATACTAAGCATTATGGTTTTGGTATAAAGCAGATAGCCTGTTTAAAATTTAATGGAGATAACAGAAAGATATTATCAAGTGCAACCAAGGTATTGCTATGCTCCATCTTAATAACAGCTGCCAATGACTTCATCCCATTTATAGCTTGCAACTCGGGAGCTCAGTGACTTTCTTTTCTTAACATATTCATGGGGCATCCAGGCAGGAGGATAGGGGTACATCACTACTAAGGTTCTGCTTCCCCTGCATTTCTCCTTTTTAGGGATAGTCTGCTTCTCATGTAATTTACCAGTGCAGAAAGAAACTGGATCTCAGACAGAGGTACCCATAGGATAAAACGGGACCTGACCTTCCTCCATAGACAGGCACATTAGTGGTCTCTGATAAACTCTCCTGATCTTCCTGTTTTAAGCAATCACTCATCAGTCTCCCAATCTCCGTTAGCTCTTTGCATTGAAATGACAGCACTGTGTCCCTCTGAGAGAGAATACCTTCCTGCTTGCCCCTACTGTTCTGTTACTGCCTTCAGGTATTCTGAATCATTCTGTCAGTTTTATATCTTTGTTGTTTCTCCATAGCATTTGTGTGACCTATGGCTGGGTTAAAAAAAAAGTTTAAGTTAAGTATAGTGTAACATTTCAGTGGAACTGCTATGGGTCCCACTTCAAGATCTTTTATCAAGCCCATTACAAAAGATTATTTATTGTTAGGTCAAGATCGGGATTTGTCTTTGTTATTTGTTTTGTTGGTGTGTTGTTTTGTTTTTCTCTTCTTTTTCAAGGAATACTTGTTTTCTAATGAGTTTCTTTCACCTCCCAAATTTGTTTACATCATATCCTGATAGAATTTCTGATGTAACTCATGAGGCCTGTGAAAGTCAGCAGAGAGGCATTTTCACACGGTATTTTGAACACGTTCACACACACTGAACAGCTTTGGATCCACTCTTCTTAGTGCCGAAGACATGTAATTAGGAAGGTAATCCTCAGTGATGGAGACATGAGTCAGAGCTAGTCACCGAAGCTACCCTCATTGCATACTTCTGTCCCAGCATCAGATGTCAGTGTTCTAAGTTTAATGGTTGTTCTGGGTGGAGCTCACCTACCCTAGAGACTTCTCATGTATTAGCACTGGCCATCCAATACATGGCTTGAGTTTTCTGTGGGTGAGACCTCAAGAGTTTATAAGAACATAAGTTTGTCTTGAACTTCTAGAAAACTGTTGCCATCAGACTGAAGAATGGGACTCACTATTCATGCTATGTCCCAAAAAATGGGGTGTGTACAACTTTGACAAATTATGACTAAGAATTTATTGAAGTGGTCTAAGCCACCTATAGTTCATTCCATTTCTGCTGGAGCAAAGTAATTATAAAAAGTACAATTTTTATTAATGGTGATTAACAATAAACTTCAAAACATGTAACAGTGAACATCACTTTGTTCATTTTTCAGCAAACATAGACAAACGACAAATGCGATGGATTGAAAGTAAGTTTTAGGACGTGGGCTGAATATTGTGGCGGGAAAGGGTTTCTGTTCTAGACAGCAGAGCAACTAATGACAAACCTGCAAAACTATTCTACCAGCTTACACTGGATTCACTTAACCTCAGCTCGAAGGGGCCCCTAACCTTCAATGGATGACATCTCAAGTTGAGTTTTGCCTGTTTCTTTTCCTCAGTCCTGCAACTAATTCCAATGACATCTTATTACAATATTTATTATTTAGCATAGGAATGGCTTCATTTTATTTACTTCATAGCAGATCTGACATTCTTTTTTTTTCTGTTTTTATGGCTTCTCACATGCATTTTTAAAAGATTTGTTTGTTTGTTTGTTTTTACACTCTAGATTTTATTCCCTTCCTGGTCCACCACCCCCTCTACAGTTCTGACATATCGAAATTTCCTTCCCCACATAATGCAAAGTTACTAATTAGGGAAACAATAGAAATGAGCTAGAGCTGTAAACATTGCAGTAATCTTCAGTTAAGTGTTTACTCTGCCATTGTTAATTCTTTAATTGATAATTGTATTGATCAAGACAATAAGTTGTGTCTAATCTCACAATAACAGAATGTGACTCTGATGTCGGCGTGACATCACATGCATGTTGGAACAAGGAAAGATTGCATTCCTAGGAATCCTAACATTTCATGGCTTAGTCACATCTCCTGAACAGAGTTCTCAGAAACCACCTGCAACTCATTGAATTATTTCTTACTCTACTTCCCTTTAATTTCAGAAGTAAGGACTTCTAAACATCTCTAAGGTTTTTCCATCTCAGCATTCACAAGATTTTCTAGTTGTCATAATATTTGTCAAAGATTTTTTTATTATTATTTGTAATTTTCGACAAGTGATCTCAGGATCTTCAAACAGATAATCATGTCCTTTGGCTATCAATTTAATAATGATATAATTCCACACAGTTGATGGTCTTGAATTGTTGGTATCGCATTGCTGGCTTAATATCATAGTGAATTAAGGGCGGAAATGGTTTGGTTTTCTATAAACTATTCTGCAAGTAGCATAAATGTGATGTCTACACAGTGGAATTCTCTTGGCAGCATCATTATTCCCTGTTTTTTGCTGCCTGCTTTTCATCCGAAAAGTCAAGATCACTTTGGATATTTGTGCTGTGTTAATATTGGATTCAAATGGGTTGATACATAGGTGTACTGGATGGTTTTGTGTGTCAGCTTGACACAAGCGGAAGTTATCACAGAGATAGGAGTCTCTCTCTAGGAACTGCCTCCATGAAATCCAGCTGGAAGACATTTTCTCAATTAGTGATCAAGTGGGGAGGGCCCTTTGTGGGTGGTATCATCCCTGGGTTCTATAAGAAAGCAAGCTGAGCAAGCCAGGGGAAGAAAACCAATAATTCCTCCATGGCTTCTATATCCACTCCTGCCTACAAGTTTCTTCCCTGTCCTCATTTCCTTTGGTAATGAATAACAGGGTGGAATTATAAGGTGAATAAACCCTTTCCTTCCCAACGTGCTTCTTGGTCATGATGTTTTGTGTCAGAATGCAAACCCTGACTAAGACAATAGGTAACCATTTTGAAGGTACAGCATGATCTTCAAGTACTAAGTCCCTGTCCCACTGATGTCAGAAGCACCATCAGTGCTCAGTTGGGCTGCATGGCTCTATACATCCGTCACCATAACAGTATCCACAGAAATTCTCATGTGCTTTCTATATTGAAGAACAGATAACAGGCATTTTAGACTTTGTTTAAATTGTATTTTTAATTTCATTTTTGTAAAGTTAAAACTCATCTTCACTAATGTACCTCATCTATCCTTGGACTCTCACTGCACACAATGGAATGAATGCACATTGAGAATGCGGAAGAAAACACAAAAGACCAAGTTTTGCATTGGGCAACATATACTTTAGTAAGGAGATTATGACAATATAAAAAATTAACAAAGAAAAGGTAAAATATCTATGTTTTTTTTTTAATTTGGAAAACTAACAGTGTGGTTTGGATGTAATGAGATGAGATCCAAGTATCAATTAGGTTGAAGAAGACCCTCTATGTAGACTAAGGCAAACTGGACAGCCTGTTGTGCAAATGGTGTTGTGTGATACCAAGAGTTAGTATGAATGTCAACTGAGAAATAAATGCTAGTTTGCATACGTGGAGATGCTGGCGATAATGGGTGGCAAACATAACTCAATGAATTTATCAAGAGCAAAAACTGATTAGGAATTTGGGGCCTGTAGATGAGATTGTGGGATAGTGGAGAATATAAATAAAGCTATTTTGCTTAGAAAACAAAATTGTATGTATTACAATTTTTGCCAGGTGTTCTAACCATGGAAACTTAAGCAAGGCTAATAAGTTAATGCTACCTTACTTTTTTGATTTTAGAGACACGTTCAATTATCCGAACATGAAAACTGTGCCAATATACCAGCCAGCCTATTGTATTGGAGTTTGCATGTGCCTCAAAATCTAACAACTAATATTGTAAAATGGGAAAAAGAAAATAAAAAAGGATGTGAGGAAGTCAAACTACACTTAAAATTCATATAAGAAAATGCTATATATAATTACTACAAGAGCTGGCTGGGCCACCCAGCAATGAGACAAAGAGGGGTGGGATTCTGTGCTATATATAGCTATAATTTTACTGTTTTGGTTGAAAACAAAGCTTTTTCCTCAGCTTCACATTGTCTTTCACTCAGAGAATTATCTGAAATGGATGAGATTTATGTGGAAAATTTTGTGCAACCTCACAGGGGGTCTTTCTATGTGGACGTCCCTGGCCCCTAAGTGCCATAGAAAGGCATCTCCATTATAATTTTTAAGAAAGTAGAATGGATTGGATAAAAAGAGGGATGGATTGAAATGGTTTGTAATACATGTCAATAACCTAACAAAGGGCTGTAAGTTTAATGGACAAAATCATAGAAAACAATGATGTTTTCATTTTTTTGATAGCTAGAAGCTAAAAGAATAGAAAGTATATTGGATGGAAAAGTCAAGATCCATAGACATGCTCATACACTTGTGAGTTGAAAATAATTGGGTAAAATTTTATAGGCCTAAAGTTTGAGCCAATATCTAACTGTAGAGATTTAAGAATAGGAGGAGACTATATAGTACAGTTATACATAATAAGGAAATGAAAGCACTTTTAAAATAAATTCCTAAATGTGTAGAAAAATATTATGAAACATCCAAATTATAAATCAACGTAGGTTGAAATTAGCATCCATCTAACATTAAAAAATAATGATCACACTTTAATCCTCATTTCTCAGAATTCAATTTGCATATTTCACATAATCCTGAGCCCTAAATTTTAAGAGAAATTAGCTGGAACTTGTTCAAATGGTTTTGCTTCAAGGGACTGACTCCATGATGTAGGAGATTTTTGTTAAAGCAATATCAAAGTTTGGCTCAGAATATGATAGTAAATACATATATCATTTTCTTATGTGAATATTTGGGTATACTTTGATTTCCAAACATCCTTTTTTTAATTTTCTTTTCCCCATTTTACAGTATTAGTTGTTTGTTAGATTTTGAGGCACATGCAAACTCCAATACTATTGGCTGGCTTGTATATTGGTACAGTTTTAAAATGAGAATTAAATATGCTTGAAACTGTCTCTAAATTCAAAATATGATAAATTTCCTCAATTGTTGTATAACATTCAATTCTAATCTGTCTCAGCTCAGAAATGCCTGAACTCTGTGGATTCAATGCCTTCCGTTAGATAGAACAAATCTTGTGGGTTTTTTTTTTTTTTGATGCTACAAAACTATATGAATAAAGAAAGATCATTATGCATATGTTTTTGGACAGGGCATTTTTTTTCCCTTTCTAGCCCCTATGTCATAGTGCTCTTTAGTTTTTCTCCCAGCTCCTGGTTCTCTATAGGCTGATGGGTGGGTAGCAGGACAGCTGATCTCAGCTCTCAGAGGACTCACATAGAGCAGCTGGTCGGATTTTGTTTTGAACTTGTTTGCACAAAGCTGCTGTCTGCAGCTGTTTCCCCATCAGGATTATCTCCCAAACACAGCACAATATAATTTATTTTTATAGGAAATTCTTCATAATAAGGGATCACAAATGGCTTCTTGGGGAGAGTCAATCATGAATAAAGAGTAACAGACAGACAGAAGGGGAGTCGTAAAGGGAGAAAGTGACATTGGAGAGGTAGATGTCCCAGAGAAAGCATCCATTCCAGCAGGCCACAGAGAAAGTTGGTGGCAAAGACGCAAAGATGCTGGCAGGTAAGGGAAGACTTTGTCAAGGTTCTTGGACCATGTAACTGAGGCAAGACAGGAAAGGAAGCAACTGAGAAATTCTCAGTTCTACACCTCTACAGAGACTACTTAACAAGCATGAAGTAGAGAATAAAATCAAATATCTAGAGCATAGAAAACATTTTACCTACCTAATGCTTTTTTATTTATTAAACAGGGTGATTCACAACCCGAGCCGATTTTGAGTGCACTGTGCAGATGATGACCATTCTGAATTTCTGATCCTCCTGCTTTTGAGCACCAGGCACTGGAATTAAATGTCCCACCACATCCCACTAATGTTGCACTGGGACTCCCTGAATTCCAAGTAAGCTCTATACTAACTGAACTCCATTTACATCCCCAAATTCCTTTGATCCTCTAAATTTGGGAAACGTTGTGTGAAGATGTTAAATGTGTGGGTGCTGACTCTCTTTCCAAGGTGTTTAAAGGAAAGACCTCACAAAGCTACAATTTGCACTTTATAATCATTGGTCCCAGAATCTGTAAAGGTCCTCAGTAGCCAGAGATTTTATTTAATCATTTTGGCTTACAGAATTTTATCTTAAGTGCTTTTACTATAAGCTACTGGAAAACCGGTCTTTGACTCCTAACACATAGCCCCTTTCTCTCGGGAAAGCAGGGATATGAAAAAATGTAAGTGAGTTGAAGAAATTGTTTCCCCTCTTATGAGGGAAGCCAAAATGTCTTGGTTAAATAAATTAAAGGAGACAAAGCCTGAGAAACTGCCAAAAGAGGGAGGGGAGGGAGGAGGGGAGGAGGGAGGAGGGAGGGAGAGAGAGAGAGAGAAAGAGAGAGAGAGAGAGAGAGAGAGAGAGAGAGAGAGAGAACACTCAGTGTGTAATAGGCTTGTACAGAACAGTTGCCTTATAGCCACAAGTAACTGAGTTCAACTTCCAGAATCCGTACAGTGGATTTGCAACCCCAGTGCGGGGCAGGTAGTGTCACACATTCCTGCCACTTATCGAAAAGCCAGCCCACAGTTCTTGGTGAGTTCCCAGCAAGTGAGAGATCTGCTTTCAGAAGATTTTGTTTTAGGTCTTGAGGAAAGACATCCAAGGTTGTCCTCTGACCTCTTCACACTTGTGTACAGATTTGTGTGTGCAGTTTCTAATCATGTATACTTGCACACACACATACATACACACACACAAATTTAAAAATTTAATTAAAAAATAATAATCACAATCTTTACCTGTCTGAATTTGCCAATATAAGTGATAGTTTAGGCCATTTCTCAAAAATATTGAAAGAAAACAAATTTCATCTGGAACTAATTCCAACTACATCTATTATATAGTAAGGAATGTTCCAGAAAAAAACTAAACAAGGCACTTGTGTAACTCTAACCAAATACTTATTTTCTTTGTGCCAAGTCCTTTTTCTTTCATTCTCTTATGAAGGCATGTGAATCATTTCTGGTTTGGAGATGCAAACCCACTAAAAGTGTAGTGTCTACCAGCTTATGTTTAGAATTCCTCCAAATTCATCATTCCTTAGGGTCTCATTGTATGGCACTTTCTTGGCACCTCTGCGTAACTCGAAAGAAGCCAAAACCACGACTGTTAAGCCTGTTCTAGCAAAAAGAAATAAAGAAGGGATTTTAAAATAGTAGTGACTCCAGCAAATCATTATGGCTGCTACATTGATTTAAGTAAATTCTGAAATTTTATGGAGAAGGTTTCTTAGCTTTGGTAGATGACAAAATTTGTTTGTATTACGAAAGGGTGAAAATTTTCCTTGTTGGCTCTGATCTCAATGAGCCATCCTCAGAACGACTCTCATATCATACATGTTCTACAGTTTCAAGTCATATCCTGAGATCTAAATTGTTCTTCCCTTAGGACCGGGAGTTTAGATTCTAGTCACAAGTCTGTGAGCACACTAGAGCTGTGGGAATGACAGACTCTTGATAGTGTGACAGCTATGTAAAGTTACAAGATTGAAAAGACTTGCATGTCCTTCCCAGATGACAATCAACACTTCAACCTTTTCAAGATGGTAGATGTGGGACATTGACCCAGTGTACCACTCACTTTTCTATTGTTGTGGTATATCATCATGACAAAAAGTTACTTATGGAGTGTTCATTTTTGTTTGAGAGTCCAAAGAGATGTCAGGCATGGTAGCAGGCAGCTAGAGTATGGAGATGGAGATCACACCAACCTCACACAGAAAGCAAAAACGATGAGCTAGATATGGGAGTAGACTACATGCTCTCAAATTCGCCCCAGTGACATGCTTCCTTTAGGAGGCTATATATTCTAAATGTCTCCTAACCTGCAAACAGCACCACCATACAGGCAGCAAGTATCTAAATTCTAGAGTCTATCGGGGACATTTCTCATTTAAGCAAACATACCCAGAGAATACAAGACAAGTTCTGTCTTGCTTCTGTTACACATATGAAAATGAAACAGACTTGATTATGAGAAAATTAAAACCTCAGAAACGTAAGGGAGCAAGGAGCATTGTTTTGAAATGTAAAGATGAGATGGCACAGAGAAGAGAGAGGAACCAACAAATTCTTACCATGATTAAGATTATCCCGAGAGATCTGAGGGGAAGGCTAAAAAGCAGAAATATAGCACAGTTCATTAATTAAGAATATGTATTACAAAGGGGTGTTTATTAGATTGCCTTACTTGATATGGCTGTTTTCATAGAAGAAAGTGAGAATCCCCAGTGCCTTCTCCATCCATAGGTGTGACGGTGTGAGTGAAAATGTTATCCATAGGCTCACAGGGAGCGGCACTATTAGGTGTGGCCTTGTTGGAGGACATGTGTCACCGTGTTGGCTTTGAGGTTTCTGAAGCTCAGTCCAGGTCCAGTGTCACACCCATGTTCTGATGCCTGCTGATCTGGATGTAGAACTCTCAGTAACATATCTGCCTGCATGACTACGTGCTTCCTGCCATGACGGTAATAGACAAAATCTGTGAATCTGCAAGCCAGGTCCAAGTAAGAATTTTCCTTTATAAAAGTCACCATGGTCACATGACATCTTTTCACAACAATAAAAATCTTAACTAAGACAATAAGCCTGGATTCCTTAGCAATGCAATGCTGAAAGTTCAGAGGGTTCCTGAAGCTCTGCTGGTTTTCAGTCCACAGAAGACCTTCACCTCAGTTCTGATGTCCATAAAGAATGAGAACAGCAGGGGTAGCAGCAGAATGAATATATGCAGCAACAAGAGGAGAAGATGGGTAGGAAACAGCAGCTCCATTTTCCCTCAGACCTGTTTATGTCTGGGCTGTCACCAGTGTTGTTTATCCTGGGGGATCAACCCCTCCCCTCTTCAATTGTTCCTGTAAATGTTCTCTCATACATGAAAAGTGTACTTCTTGGTTCACTCCAGATCTAATCAAGACAACTGTCTCAATCAGTGACATGAAGGTATATTCATTTTAAAAAGAATTTTGAGAGACACTGAGAAGAGATGTGAAGAGAATTTGAGAATTATAGTACCCCACATGGCTTACAGCCACATAAATGCACAGCCACATAAATAATTCAACTAAATAATTAAAAAAACAATGACACTTAATGTTTTGCGTAAGAACATTGCAAGACTTCCCTTGCCTGCAGTGAATGTTGATTTCTATAAAGGTGCTATTTCCCCTCACTCATGGGTGTACAGTTCATGACATCCACAGAATATGCCAGACCATAAGCAGACAGTGCTAAACTTCATCCATACTGCCTTATCTATGCTGACGCCATACTCACTATGCAGGGTGGCCACTACTGCGAGAGTTTCAAGTGTGACCAAAAAGACAACACAAAACATTCTTCACAATTCTTTCATGAATCCAAGAAATCTCAGCTCATTGACCTTTTTTACTTTCCTCTTGGTTGTTCTTACCTTTTACCTTTTCCTTTAAACAAAGCATATTCTGGTTTCTTCCCATATTCTCTGAGTTCATATTACCCCTTCTCATGAGGCCATTATTAAGTTAAATGCGTGTCACATGGAAAGAAACTCCGATGTACCAAGTGTTTAAATGAAGGAGTAGCATGAAGCCTGCCAGGCAGAGCAAGACCTTGATGTGATGCCTGGAATGGCATCAAGAATAGTTTGTACAGTGTTTCTTTCTAGTACTCACTCAGTACTGTTGGACCATAGGTAACGATAGGCTAGAGAAATTGGATGACCTGAAACCTGTGGTTGGGAGACTAACAAGAATTCGTGACTGCTTCAATAATGTCTTTGAAGAGACTGAATTAAAACATGGACAAACTAGATGTACTCCAGTGGGTTCATGCATGTTTGTTCACTTTTAAGTAATAAATACTGGTCATCCTGTAAAGGATATAAATTTATCAAGTGACATGCTGTAATGAATTTATGTTTATCTTTTAATTGATTAATTTTATCAATTTAGGCTTTATCATTGCTTAAATACATCAATCAAAAGTTTTAAAGCAATCATTAGGGACGTTCCTTTTCTTCTAACAAATCTAAGTAACAACTGCAGATTTTAGAGTACTGGTAAAACGTGGGCAGGGAGTATGGGCCATAGTTCTCCTCAGTCTGCTTTAGGCTATGTTAATATTTTTATATCTTCTTTTTCTTGTAAATTGAAATAATAACTCACTGGGTAGATAATTGAAAACTTAGATGCCATAATTCCTTTCCAATATGTATCCTGTTATATTAAAATGAATTAAATTACAAGTCTATATTTTTGCCTTATTCTATCTTGAGAACTGAACACTCAAATGTATAGATTTATCGCTACATGTACAACAATGCAAAATAACTTCAAATGAATTGTTTGACCTTTGTCTTATGACAAGTTTATAATTTTTTTATTGTGGCTGCATAGATGTATGCTTATGTGTACAGATAACAAGTAAGAGAGTATTACTCAGTATCTGCGAGAGTCCCTTTAAAACATTTATGTATTATAGCTAATACATTGCTGAGGTGAGCAAAATTAACCATTATGTGTGGATCTGGGTGCATGTGTGCATATTTGCATATGTGTGCATACTTTCTTCTGTTCATATGTGTATTTGTCCATGTTTATTTGTATACATGTATGTGCCTTTGTGTATATTTGACCAAGTAGATGGGTAGATGCATTTCTACATGAGTATATGTACTTTTAAGCTTTAATATTTCTAACTCTACTTAATGAAAACCTATGATGAATTAAATTATTGAATATGTTAAGTTTAGCCCATTTGGGATTTTATTTACAAGGTTAGCATATTTAATTGAAAATACTTGGGTAATACAGGAAAAAGAAAGAATAACCAACCTAGTGTGAACTCACATCTAAGAATGATTTTACCTGGAACTTTTGTGAATTCTATTCTACTCTTTTGAAGTGGGTGTAAATACATGAATTACCTTATGAACGTCAGTTTATCATTTTTTCTCTCTCTCCATTTCTGTCTTTCTCTTGCCATTCCATTCTTGTCTCCTGTCTCCCCTCTTCCTCTCTCCTCTTCTCTGCACTTCCCTCTCATACTTTTCCTCATTGTTTCAAAATAATTTAGGAAGGAGACACTTCCAAGATGAGAACAGATGTATGCCAATTTTCTTCTGTCTTTCTGTGATGCAGTCATTCTGGTGCTAAGTTTATCAAAACAAACATCCAACTCATTATTCATTACAAGCACAAAGCTATTCTGTGAGAGTGTCTTCCTGGGGAAGCATGAGCAGGCAGGGCAAACCATACCAAGAAAGACTAAGCCTTCCTTCCTGTGGCACCACCCCACTGTGAGCACGTTCTCATTCATGGGTGAATGAGTGACAAACTTATGAGAGAATAGATGTTCTATATCTCTGAATCCCATATATAGCATTGTACATGGTCTTTGAAGGGACTTACATGCTTCTCTTGTAGAAACATAGTTAGTGTTTATGGACATTGGGGACTTTGTCACTTTCTCTATCATAAACACTTCTTTTGTATAGGTTTTTCTGGCTGAAGACAACATTCCTTAATTTGCTTACACTTTGAGAACTCATTTTAAATCCATAGAGCAAGTATGTTAAGTGCTTTAAATTTTGATAAGCATGTTGCATTTGACTTGAGGACCATCTTGAAACAAAAAAATTTCCAGAATCTTTTAGATAAATTTGCCTTCTGAAATTGTACTAATCAAAGTTAACGAGTTCAAGTTTAATTTTAAAAAATGATACGAATCAGTTAAAGTCTTTCATGTCATTATGAAATAGTCATCACTAATGTTCACCATTTATCTGTACTTTAAGTGCATGTGTGACACATCTCCAAGCCCAATTAATCAGCTGGCATCTTGGGTTAATGTTGATACCAGCTAAAATGTGAAATTTCCTCACAATAGCCAGACAAATAAAGAAGCATGTTTGCACCATCCAAATTAATGTGAGGTCATAGGCAAGCCTCACAAAAATAATTAAGCCAGGTTAAGGAAACCATGCTTTGGGAGAGTAAGAATTTTAATTAGAACTGTTATTGAGTTCAAATAAGGGGTTTCTGTCTGTAATTAGTGAGTAATATCTTTCTGCATTAATCAACGTCACGAAAAAAACTGCCTAAATTAATACTCTACTTTTCCTATATTACGGCCGTTGTCGTGGTAGTAAGGACTGAGTTACATAAGAAAGTAATTAAGATTAGAAGAAAACATTTTTAAATCTTGCTTTTCTACCCGATTTAATCTCGGGCACCATACTTGACAGCAATGAATTAAGACACATTTATTGAATACATTCTACAAGATAGTAACAGCTAGACAAACACAGCCCAACAGCTGAGCTGTGCATAATAAATACCTGGTGTATTAGGCAATTAATTCTGTTTTGTATTAATTGTCTGTGGTTTTTTTCTCATTATTGTTTTTGTTGTTGTTGTTGTTATTGTTGTAGTTACAATACTGTTTCTATACATCCATGAGAAATGAATGATTTTTCCAAAGTCTCAGCAATAATTTACATTAGAATACCTGACTACAATGATTAGAAGTTTCTCCACACTAATAACAAATTCTCCAAAGGAGACCCAGTTTGCCCCATCCAGGTCCTGGTGCAGGAGGAAAACCTTAATTCCCCCTGGTGCCCCATGCCCATCCTACCTCCTGCCACACTGCATAGATTTGAAAGCAAGAAATAACTTTCCAAATATGTACAAAGAGAAGTGTCTTATTTTTATCACACAGGGCAACACTTTCCTTTGGGAATGCTGAATATCGTGGAAGAAGACGTCAAAAATCCCTCACTTTTCCAGATCTCTGATGAATAATCGGTGCAGGTAAAGCAGATCTGATTTCCAACAGATCTTGGTTTTCAATTATATGAATTCTAAAACTATAGTTCTCCTCACTCACTTTTCTCTGAGTATAGGACTATAGATCCCCAATGGAAAAGGAACTTGTATAAATATCTTGCTGTAGATCTTCCTGTCCACAAGTGGATCTCGACTCTAGTCCCTACCTTTCTCTCTAGCCTTGGGCTCTAGTTTGTAATTGATAGGACATTGGTAAAGTTTCAGTATGAAACAAAGACTGCGTGGGGTAGCAGGTGTTGGAGGGTCCAAAGGCCTTATTGACATACTCCCTGCTCTTGCAGGCTTTCCTCAAGGTAGCCAGGTAACTCTTCCTTGATGTACTGAATCAGTGGCAAGCCCTGACTGCTGTCCAGCCTCACTCCTCGTTCCCTTAGCTTTTAGTTCTCTCACCCTCTCTTTATTTTGTAAACCTGAACTATTTTTAATTTTAGGATACATGTAAACAATGATTTAATATGGTAGCTGTATTTCCTTATCTTTGCTAGACCCAATAAACACACAGAAAAACCAAGATGTATTTCAATACTGGACAGTTACGTAGTCCATTTTCTATAATAACCTCTATGCTAATCCAGCCCTGTCCCATGAATCTTGCATAGTACAATATTTTTGATCTGACTTTCTGGGCTTCAGGGTTTTTTTTCTCATGGTGTCTTTTCAAACTCTCTACTCCCTGTGGCCAATCTGAATCCACCCATCCATCCATCCATCCATCCATCCATCCATCCATCCATTCTCTTTGTCTCTCTGTCTCTGTCTCTGTCTCTCTCTCTCTATCTCTGTGAGTATATATATATATGTGTGTGTGTGTGTGTGTGTCTGTGTGTGTGTGTGTGCATATGCATATGTATGTGCGTGTGCATGTGTAGGTGCCTGTGTGTGTCTCTCTATCTGTCTGTCTCCTCCCTCTGGCTAGCAGAGCCTCTTCCAGATTCTATTTTCTGCCCAGCCATTGTGTGATCAGCATTTAGTGACAAGGCAGAGAATAAAGAGTAATAATTGTTTACAAGAACTTAAGACAGGAGATTCTAGACATAAGCTTTACAATGCCATATCCAGTTTTAAACACAATATGAGGGCAGAGAAATCAGCCTTGGAATAACAGAGGGATAACCTTTACACACTGCACAAAAACATTGTCTACACTCCTCCTCCCTCTTCTTTCTTCCCCTATCTTTTTTCTTCCCTCTCTTCATCTCCATGTCCCTTCCTCTTTAGTTTCATCTTTCTCCTTTCCACTTCCTACAAATCTTCAGGAAATCTTTTCTATATTCTAGATAGAGGTGCAGGGACATTTTCAAGGACAATAGTTTTATTTAAAAAAAAAACCTTTTCAGTCTTTCCTGCATCCTTACAGTTCTCTTTCTTAGCTCTAAAATAACCTCATCCTGAATATGTCATAAAAATACAGGGTTTGGGGAGTGGAGCAGCTAATTAACTGTTAGAAACCAAATTAAGATCAATGTAAGACGGGATTAACACCAGCCACTTCTATTCGTGGATGATCCACAGGACTGCTTCATAAGTAAACTAAAACTAAGGAGTTTTCATAGCTTTGTGTATATTTTGGGTATCTGTTCTGGCTTCCTTTGGTTTTGATGATTTTGTGATTTGACAAAACTTAGGAAGACCATTTGGGGGACTAATTTTGGACCCATATGTTGAAATACTGTAAATCAAGGCATTACTATCCTGACTGTCAATTTCTCAAGGTTTCATTAAGGCTAACTGATCCTATCTCCAGAGATAACTTTGATATTCTCTTAACTGAAATTGATAGTTACTGCAGGATTCAGACACACAGACAGATATGGGAAGGGACTTATAAGTGAGAACTCAGTGTTGACACTTAGTCTAGGCTCCACCCCACAGTTACCTGGCAACAGTCAGGTGTTCATGACTCATTATGAAGGGGGCTGCTTGCCCCTTCCTCTGTTCTTCTCTTATTCCCTTCTCTTTGCTTGCTCCTGTTCCTTAATCCCCCTCTCTCTCCCTAACCTTTCACCCTCCCTCTCCAAGTGCTCATGGCCCGCCTCTATTCCTCTACTCCTCTACCTCTCTACTCTCTCTCTTCATATTTCTCTCAACTCCCCTTCCCATGCCCTGAATAAACTCTATTCTCTACGGTGCAATCCTGTGGCTGGTCCCTCAGAGAAAAGGGATGCCTCAGTATGGGCCCACAGAGGCACCTCCTTTCTCCACACCTGACTGCACACCTACCAAACGTATTGCTCACTTTCTCTTTCTTTTTATAAAACACAACACTCAATATTTTTTTAAAAAAAGACAGTGTATAAAATGGAACAGAATTTGAGAAGAAAACAACTAGTGAGAAGACCCAGAGAAAACAAGTATGTATCCCTGATTTCAACAGGAAAGCCCAAGACATAACAGCGCTACTGAAGCCAACACACACACGCACACACACATACTCACATACACACCCACACCCACCCACACACACACACACATTGATTGTGATCCTCTCTGTCCCCAAGGGATTGTTGACCAATATCAGTCCAGGAGGGCAAATGGAGTGGAGAGAACCCAAGGGATGTTTGGTAGCCCCGTGAGTATATATGATAATGAAAACACTGGGACCAGCTGAGGGAAGACAGATAAACTTTACTTTGGGTGACTCAAGAGTTATATAATTTGAGGGATGTGGAGTAGTAGCATCCAGGATGGGCGGAGGTCATTGGCTGAAGGCTTAAGGTACTGAGATGACTCATTATCATGATGAAGCATGGATTATGAGAAAGGAAGTTGAACCTGTAATCTTAACTAAGGCTATGTGACATTCTGCAGGTAGAGATGTGTATGTGTAGGGGAGAGGGGGAAGGGGTTGTGGGGAAGGTTGAACTCCCCAGACAAGGTCAGAGAAGGACAAGCCCTGCTGGCTATAGGGAAAATGGCAGACTTCTACCTTAATTAGCAGGGCAATAACACTGCCATAAACTTACAAACATAAGTTGTGGTAAGAGATAAATTTGCCTACTACACTCACATTCTTTTAAGATACACAGCATTGTGTTTTTTCTCAGAGGATGGTTTGTGGCATTTGAGTTGCATGGGGGTAAATTGAGGGTAGAGCATAGCATCTCCTATTTCACTAAATAGGAGTCAATTAACTTCTCTACTGTTCTTGATTTTTAAACTATATGGAGTATGAAATGCAACATACAGGCCTCTTAAAGGGTTTGCTTCATATTTTCACATAATAATAATTAATGAAAGGGGGCCATGGGTATGAAAAGGTACAAGGAGAAGTATATAGAAGAGTTGAGATCAAAGAAATCAACACACAAATGTAATTATACTCTCAAAAATTAAATGTGAAAACAAAATTACCATTGTTTTTTATAATTTGAAGGGTAGCATGGTGAAAAAACTGGGTAAATGGTTCCACTATCTGCTAGAATCTGGCTTATGACAATGAATAAGCATTTTCTACTCTACTGTACAGGGGTCGCAGCTTCTTAATATGTATCAGCTTTATGCAGAAGAGGTAAGAGTACAGTCATCTTTCTGTGAAATGACATTTGGGGTTCTGCCCTCTCACATCTTAGGAATTTCTGTTTATGTCAATGGCCGCAGGTTAGAGATACTCCCAAATAAGCAGTCTATGACATACTAAAAAACATGAAATAACTTAACCATTTCATATAACAGTGTCTGGTGACTAGAGAACTCTGTATAGGAAGCAGTTTCTAGGCCACTATACTAGACATTATCAAATGAAACAACAGTAAAATTCATTATAAAATTTAAAAATTTGCAAAATTACATTTACTCATGCAACTAGATGTGTGAAAATCATCCAAATATGGAAAGATGAAATGTGTTAGAAATAAAGAATAAAATTACTAGAGTACTGTATGGAATGAAAGTGAAGGAAAGATCATTGACATATGACAGCTTATTCTGAGATCCAGAAGTAGAGGCATACACATGCAACTGAGGGCCAAGAGGGAAAGAGACTGGGTCAAGACTTACAACTTCTAACTCTTTAGCATTTTAAGGTACTAGTAAGAGAGTATCTGCAGTCGAGAAGCTGGCAGGGGAAACACACAGCTCCCTTCTTTCATTACCACATCATGAACGAACATTAGCTTTCTCTGGTAAGATGTAGTAAGATGTTTTACGAGCTGGCTTCTGTGAAAGAGGTCCGCATGGAAAGAAAGAGGAGAAACTGAAGGCTGGAGACAGGTCCAAGGATCCAAACTCTCCACGTTTCCAGTACTGAAAGAGACAAACAAGGAGGACTCCAGTCAGCATTACAATAGAAGCTGGAAATTTTCTTGCAATTTTTCAACCTCAGCTTATTTCTTTCAGCTCGAGAATGAGTCATTGAACATGGTGGAACTCTCTGATTTAAAATAGACTCCAAACTTTGTGCACGATAGACTTGAGGCATTTTCTTTATTATTTCATGATATATGGAGACCAAGCCCACTGTTTGTAGTAATATCCCTAGGAAGATAGCACTGGGCTGTTTTAAAAATAAATAACTACACAAGAACCTGGAAGCATGGCAGTAGGAAGTGTTCCTTAATCATCTTGTCTAGAGTTCCTGTTTGAACTCTAGCCTTGGCTTCATTCAATGTTGGACTCAAACTGTAGATGAAAATAAACTCCTTAGATGGCTCTTTTTCATGGTGTTTAACAACAAGAGAATACACATTGGAACAATGAAGTACTTTGTGTTTAAAAAGAATAAGGATCTTAGGCTCTTCAGAAGCCTGGGCCATATAGGATGTTAAAGTAGAGGAAATACAGGAATTTCACAAAGTTAGACCAAGATAAATCAGATTCTGTGGTAATTCAGCCTAATTCAGCAATATTTACAGATGCTCCTCAACTAGTGGGAAAGCAGAAAACACAAGGTTTAGCCTTGTATCGTTCTGTTAACATATTGTTTAACAAATGTTCATGTTATATTTTTGTGTGTTTTGATTGAAAGAAAGGTTAATGAATCAGAAATGTTTATTATTAACTCTGAACAGACTGGCTCTCTCAGCCATATTTGGGATCTCTGCAGAACTGTTGGCAGATGATCTGCCACAGCCTTGGTTATCCTCTCACTGCCACACTGCCTTCTACCGAGCAGCCTGGATCAGTGCATCGCTTTAAAGAAAAGTGAGGCAAACAAAGGGATGTGCCAGTAGCTCTGTTTTACCGTACACTATGGATTAATCAACACCATGACAATGCCTGTGTATTTTGAATCATTATTTACCAAAACTTGTTTTCTTCTTCTAAATATAAGCACAAAGTGCCAGGAAAGGCAAATATAGAATTTAAGGAGTAACTTTCCAACTGAGATTAGCTTCATAAATAGCCACAAAATACTTAATTACCAGCATCAAGGTAGTTTGTGTGATACTTAACTACATAACCATTTAGACCATACTTCTGCGAATAAACTGAGGATGAAGAATTCCTAATAAAAGTCTCAGAAGTATGGACTATGTTCTGGGTCTATTTAGATCAATAACAGTCTAAATTTTGCTCAAACCTAATAGATCAAAGCTATACAACTTAGAAGCAGGCTATGGGACCTGGCGACAGAAAGCTGTTTTGTTAGTAAATGTTGTCATAATGAAGATAGTTATAAAAAAGCTAAGAGATAGAAAATTATTTTATAACTATGCTAAAGCCAAAAGGCAGGAACACAAATGCGCCAATACATCTGTGTTTCTCCTCAGTTCTAATGTGTTGTGAATATTCAGCAATCCATTTTTATATTGAGTTTTTTCCTGACATATTTGATATAGTCACCCAACATTTGACAAATAAGTAAATACAGTATAAGAAATGAATCTGCATCCATTTCCAAAGAACTTGTATTTGGAGAAGACCAAATCTGCCTGCTTCCAAGTCCAGTTGTTCTCACTGTGTCCTTAGGAAGCAGAGTTTTATGGAGCAGTAAATCTCCTTTTTTTTTTTTTTTTTTTTTTTTGTATTGTGCTTCAGAAAAATCTGACTTAACCATAATAAAATAGATCCCTTCATTACAGTATCACGCCTAACCTTTAATAAAAAGAAGTCTATTGTAAGTCTCTAAGGGATAAAAATGCATTTTGTACCCCCAAATTATTTAATGAGACAGATATTCTGTTCTAGGTATTCAACAAAATGTGATAAGAAACTTAAATTTCTCCATAAAGTCACTAGTCACAGCAGCAAGGTGCTCCTGCCGTGAACTTGGCTATACCTTTCATCCTACATTGTTGTGGTTGGTGAAATTTTGTATTCAAATCTTGTATTCTTTCCATAAGACTGTTACAAAGCTATATAAAGGATGCCTGCACCAGTTTAAGACAGCCAAGTTACCGGTTCAGACAGATGCTTTTTGGATTAACAGTCAGTGAGCTGCAACTGGAACACTGCAAACGGTTTTGTCTACAGACTGAATCCTTATGCATGGAAAGTCAGCATCTATCGAGTGATATGGTGCTTAGTTTGAGGACTTGGAAGTTAAAGCGGCTCACTTCAGTTAAAAGTCTGACACCTCAGTGAAGAAGTAACAGCCAAGAAGTTTACACAAGACTAAGGGCATTGCATTCTGGCGTAGTCCCAGATTAGTTAAAACAAAATATAATAAAACCAAATAACAACTCACTAGAGCAGGTAGCCTATGCAAAGAAAAGACATTGTCAGGAAGACAACAGGGATGGCCTACGAGGGCTAAGAAGACCTCACTGTCAGACAAAAGACTTGCTATCTCACTCTGTAGAGAACAGAATAACAAGTGGACAATGTGCTACTTTATTAACTGATTGATGTTGGGCTTATTTCATCTAGACGAGAAATTTATTTCTTTAGTTATTTTGCAATAGTTTAGAATTCTAATAAGGAGCGTGGTCATTGAGTTTCCATGACATCGAGTTCAACTACTTCAGAGAAGGAAATTACAAAAACAACAAAACAGTAGAAGAAAATCCACTTACATGCAAAATTAGAAGACAATAGACATTGGGACAACCTTACGAGTTCACAGCTATAAAGTTTATAACCTATACAAAGTAAATATACAGTGAACATTTTACCCATGGGAAGCCAGGGTGACACTCTCCTTTTCACAGACCCTCTCTCTAATGCCATGGTTTGTTTAACTATTTCTTATAAATTTCTGTTGCCCACCCCCTCTCCTTTCTTCCTTCTTTGCCAATTATTATTGATAATGACCAATGACCAGTTGTGTAATTTAACATAACGAAAAGCAGAAGTAGATTCAAGCAAAAGCGATAGGTCACATTTCTCTCTGTTCCTCTCTGCCCACACTCTCTGTTACCCCTGCCCCCCATCTCTCTCAACCCTGTTCACTCTCTTGTATCCATGTCCACTGTCTGTGTTATCTCCGACAACTCCCTCTGTTATTCTTGCCCACATTCTCTGTTATCTCTGACTATATATCTGTATATATACCTACCCACAGCCTTTGTTATCCCTGCCCACTCTCTCTAATACCTGCTCAATCCATGTGTTATCCCTCTTTAAAGGAATGTCTCTGTCTCTGCTTTTTGCTTCAATGCATTTTCCTGGTGGCTTGTCTCAGGATTCTTATTTCATTTTCCAATAAGAGGATGTTCTACTGTGTAAGCCAACCCTTTATGGTATAATAATAATATTAATAATAATAATTCTATTTTTATTTATATTTTGTTATTATCAATTAAAGACTAGTAGCTGAACTGGAGTTATTTGAGGACATTCAGACATATCCGTGATGCAATGTTTAAGGAAGGGCCCTCCTGTTCATCACTGTTTTAAAAGACAGTTCCTTTTTAAAACATTAAAAAATATGTTTACTGTTATTATTTGTGTATGAGTATGAGGACCTATGTGACTTTATGTATACCTAATGAGTGAAGATATTTTCAGAGGCCAAAGGAAGTAGGATTCCTAGGAACCGGAGTATAGCAGTTACAAGTTACCTGATGTGGGTGTTGTCAAGCAAATCTGGATCCATTGCAGGAGCAACAAGTGTTTTTAAACCGTCTACCAACTTATCTCTTTAAAGATTGATTTGAAAGGAGTGTGTGTGTGTGTGTGTGTGTGTGTGTGTGTGTGTGTCTTTGGGTAGTTGGACAAAAACAGAGAGAAAGCAGTGATCATCTGTAACTACAAGTCCAGGTAGTTCTGTGTCATAAGATGTGGATCCTAAGAACCAGCGTTGGACTAGCCTGAGGAGAACTAGCCATCTCTCCAGAGAAGGGGTTCTGGCCAGCTTGATTCTGCTGAGTATTGCTCTGGTGGGCCTTATCTTTCCCCATTCCTTCTGCCTTGCTAAAAACTGTTAGATTATGTTTCTAAAGCTAGCCCCCAACGTCAATTCCATTATTTGGCCAATTCCTCCTCCCAAGGCTGACTACCAAGGACTAGCTATCAAAGTATTAAAGCCGAGCAATCAAAAGCTCCCTGTACTGGCTGGTTTTGTGTGTCAACGTGACACAGCTGGAGTTATCACAGAGAAAGGAGCCTCCCTTGAGAAAATGCCTCCATGAGACCCAAGATGTAAGGCATTTTCTCAATTAGTGATCAGGTGGGGAGAGCCATTTGTGGGTGGTACCATCCCCAGGCTGGTAGTCTTAGATTCTATAAGAAAGCAAGCTGAGCAAGACAGGGGAAGCAAGCCAGGAAGTAACATCCCTCCATGGCCTTTGCATCAGCTCCTGCTTCCTGACCTGCTTGATTTCAAGTACTGACTTCCTTTGCTGATAAACAGCAATGTGGAAGTGTAGGCTGAATGAACCCTTTCCTCTACAACTTGCTTCTTTCCTTTTTAAAATTTTTTATTAAATATATTTCTTTACTTACATTTCAAACGTTATTCCCTTTCCAGGTTTCCTGTCCATTATGTCCCCTATCCTCTCCCCTCCCCCACCCCAATGGGTATTCCCCCCATACATCTCCCTTACAGCACTGAGGGTCCAACCTTGGCAGGACCAAGGGCTTTACCTTCCACTGGTGTTGCAACAAGACTGTTCTCTGCTACATATGCAGTTGGAGCCCTGGGTCAGTCCATGTATAGACTTTCTGTAGTGGTTTAGTCTCTGGAAGCTGTGGTTGGTTGGCATTGGTGTTCTTATGGGTTTGCAAGCTCCTTCAGCTGTTTCAGTCCTTTCTCTGATTCCCCCCAAGGGGGTCCTGTTCAGTGGTTTGCTGCTAGCACTGACCTCTGTATTGGACACACTCTGGATGTGTCTCTCAGGAGAGATCTATATCCGATCCCTTTCAGCATGCATTTTTTAGCTTCATCAATCTTATCTACTTTTGTTAACTGTATATATATTGGCCACATGTAGGGCAAGCTCTGAATGGCCATTCCTTGAGTTGCTCCTCTAAACTTTGCTTCCATGTCCCCTCCTATGAATATTTTTCCCCTTTTAAGAAGGAATGGGAGCATCCATGTTTTGGTCATCCTTCTTCTTGAGCTTCCTGTGGTCTGTGGATTGCATCTTGGGTAATCGAGCTTTTGACTAATATCCACTATCATTGAGTGCGTAAAAAAGTATTTTTCTAGGATTGAGTTATCTCACTCTGATGATATTTTCAGTTCATTCCATTTGCCTATGAATTTCATGAAGTCATTGTTTTACAGTTGAGTAGTACTCCATTATGAGATGTACCACATTTTTAATCCATTCCTCTGTTGAAGGGCATCTGGTTTCTTTCCAGCTTCTGGCTATTATAAGGCTGCTATGCCCGTAGTGGAGCATGTGTCTTTGTTGTATGTTGGAGCATCTTTTGGGCATATTTCCAGGA
>NC_046168.1:12750548-12763048 GCF_011064425.1 Rattus rattus | reverse complement strand
TAATACCTGTAGGAGACAATTTCATGGAGAAAATAGTAAGTTTAAAGGCAGCGAAGAATCCACATGATACATAAATGCTTCTATCGGTTTGGATTTAAATAGCTGTAATTCTCCCCTTGCCTCTGGAGATAACTGGGAATTGTCCAATGCCATCTCTTTTTCTGGAGCTTTAAAAAGATTGGTTAGTGCGTATAAACATTTTTATTTTGTTGAAATTGCACTGGAAATACCAACCACAGCTCGCAAGAGCGAAAAGGAATTGGTGAACAAATTCCTTTCTTTCCTTTGCCATACCCTAGCTTACATAGATTGCAAGCTTAGCATTTTTATAGACTCTCCTAGATTCTAAATCAAAAAGTGGAGAGAATTCAAGATTAGATTACCAAATTTGTCCCCCAATGTTCCAGGCAATGATGGCTAAGTACTAAAAGGACACTCCAGTAAGGGAGCTGAGAACTCCTTACTGGCAGAGTTATCCATGATGCTGCATTTTCTTTCAATTTTGCCAGAATGTGGATAATCTCTTTTGCCTCAATTTATTTATTTTAAGATTTGATCTTGCAGTTTATATTTATTCAAGGAATTAGCCATCTGTTTCTCATGATTAATATTCCCATCTTCCTTAAGTATCTTAATAGCAATCAGAATTAATGTCTGCATGGTTTTTTATTTAAAAAAAATTATCCCCATACGCTCATATACATGAATGCTTAGGGAATAGCAGTAGGAGGTATGGCCTTGATGAAATACGGGTGGCCCTGTTTTAGGAAGTATGTCATGAGGGTTGGGCTTTGGGGTTTCAAATGCTCGAGCCAGGCCCAGTGTCTCTCTCTCTCTCTCCTGTGTTATGCTGATATGGGTGCAAAACTCTCAGCTACCTCTCCAGGACTATGTCTGCCTTTCTGCTGCCGTGCTTCCTGCCTTGACAATAATGGAGTAAACCTCTGAAACCGTAAGTCAGCCCAAATAAATATATTTGTTTATGAGAGTTGTTATGGTCGTGGTGTTTCTTCACAGCAATAGAACATTAACTAAGACACAAAGTGACCCAAAATTGAAGGGGATCTTTGCCCCCTTGTTTACATACACTTTCAGTATTCTTTCTATGCTGTCTCTTATTCCTCATTTAAAGTTATTTATTCTAGATATCAGGGATTATAATCATGACAAATTGAAAGCAGTCTACTAGCTGCTCCTCTTTAAAAAAAAATTATGCATAATCTCAACATAAGCCTTCCCCGGTTTCTGCTCCATTACTCCCCTCCTTCTCTAAGGATCCCTACTCTCTTGTCTCACAGCCAACTTCACATCCCTGTATGGCACCACTTCTTTACCACTCTAGAGGATGTGAGCCCTGGGAGAATGGAGTTGATAAATGAGGCAGACAAAGTCTTACCCAATAGGCAACTTTATTGAGAGTATCAGACAATTTATACTCTGAAGGTTAGGAAGAGTAAAGTATAATATCATAAGGGCAAACCACACATGACAGACAATCCACATGTTGCAAAAATATGTTGTCCATAGAGCCATGCAAACAATACAATAGCCTGATGTACTGAATAATCTGAAGTAAACTCACTTCTACACACCACACCTGGGAGGAACACGAAAACACATTCCAAGAGCAAGCCCTTGTTTTTGTAGAAACTGAGACAAGACTCATCTTATTTTCTTGCCGTTTTCTCCCGTGAACTCAGAAATCGCCTCACATGACTCCATTCTTGGACTGTTCCAACAAGGTCAGTATGTTCATAATATACAAAATATACTCTGCTCTATTTTATGTGACTGTAAGCCTCAAATGAACTAATCTTTGAGTTTATTTGCTTCTTCACATATATATAGACATATCCTACATTCTTCCAAAAATGTGGGTTTGTGCTTAAATACAAAGATGCCTCTGGCAATTTCCTAGACAATAGAAACTATGAAATATTCATTAATTTTGTCTTTCTCCTTATGTTTTGAGCTACTTAGTACATCTTATAAACACCATGAAATAGACCAGGAATGTGAAGTGTACTGGATTCTGGCAGTTAATCTCAGACTCCAATGAGAGAAGTCATTAGCAGCTCAAAGGCAGTAGTGAGAGAGTAATACTAGACAAATGAAGAAGCAAGAGAAAGGACTTACTGAGATTGGTAGGGATTGAATTACTGTGCGTCTAAGTACATATCTTAAGCCTCTTAGATCAGCAAAGATGCTGCTAAAACATTATACCAGGTCTTCAGAAGACAGATCCGGAAACACATTCCAAGAGCAAGCCCTTGTTTACTGTTCCTTCAAAACTGTAGCCTTAGGTTCTTGGGGGCCTGTGAGAATCTGGGGACTAAAGACTGAAGCAGTCACATTAACATGTATTTGCCAGTCACCTTAGAAAATCCAATTTGAAAACCAGTTGGTCTTTTCACAGAAAGGAACAGAAAAGAACTTGAAACTTCAAACAGGAAAAACATTACTTGAAGGTAACTTGTCTATGTTACCCTTGCCCAAGGAAAAGCTTAAAAGGGTCATGTATCAATTTGAAACATTTACAATAAATAAGCTTACCCCAGAAAAGTTACTTTCTGATAAGGAACTCCTGGAGGTTTTCCTGCCACTGTGACTGGAATCCCTTCAGTGACGAACAACAACCAATCCAGTCTTGGATGTGAATCCACCGTGCCTATCCTGCTTAATTAAATATAGAGCCACGAAACACTTTCCCTTTCTGTTTGCTACAAATAGATACATGAGCTTCTCTGACCTAATATTTAAGAAAACATATGGTCTTGGGAAAGGATTTTTATGAATTTAAATGAAGATTGTTTTGTTGTTATTTCTTCATGTTTTATGTTAGTTTTACATGGTGCAACAGTTAGACACAGACGGACAGACAGATGGATGGAGAGAGAGAGAACAATTATTTGCCTCAAAGATTAGAAGTAATTGTTTTCCTTCATCCTCTTTTGATCTCTTGAAGGCCAAGTGACCTCAGTTAAGATAGTGTTTTCTTTTGTGAGACACCCTTTCTCTCTGAACTGCTCACCTCTCTGTGTGGTCGTTGTCTGCAGACCTGTGATGCCCTCACAGTGATGGAATGGTGATGAATAGGATATTTCTCATCTAACTGAGGACTTTTGGACACTTCCGGGTGACTTTCCTAGGATGCCATGCCTTCATCTAGATAACTTCAACCTGCTCAGTTACAATCATTAAAATAAAATGTTCTTCACATGCCTGTTGCCCTAGGATGCACACTCAAATCCTCCTTCCACAGCTTAGTTTGTAACTGAGCCTTATTTTGCTAAGTGCGTGGCCAGATATAATTCTTCAAAGACCCTGATGACGCTTGGGTGTAAGCTTGAGTACTCAAAGAGACAATTACTAAATTGTACTGGGAAATTTGGCTGACAGAGAACTAACTTACATCTAGCAGCCTCCAAGAATGTTATTTGAATATATTCACAGAGTAATTTTCTTAAATTTTAGAGACAAGAATGAGAAATGTGTGCAAAGTTCATATGTCTTCAGTACATCCCTCTGATGCTCAATTTGAGAGAGCGCTGTGAATATTTTTAGCACAATTGAGAACTGCAGAGGGCTTTTGCACAGCTCTAGATGAAATCTGAGGGTAGAGCAGTCTCTCTAAGAAATAGATATACCTTGATCAGAAAGTTTTCATAAACGACTACTAATTTAATAAATGCCTTTAAAAAGTCTACTTCCAGTGGGTCTCTTTAAGAACATCCACGTTACCAGTGTTTTTGACTGTTACAAATTATTGACTGTTTGATTGGGAGGTCATAGTAAGCAATGAGAACACAAGGAAAACATAAAGGAAAAGATCTGAAATCCAACAACAACAACAACAACAACAACAACAATAATAATAATAATAATAATAATAATAATAATAATAATAATAAGTGAGGGCCAGTCAGGAAAGAGTGGAGAGCATGGCAACACAGATGCAAATTGGGAAGACAAGGGTATCACTGACAGACTAGAGCCTGCTAAGGAGACTGTGGACAACCTTGACTGTTGATGATGGAGAGCTCTGGCCTGTTGTTCCCACACTGCATAAACCGTCTCCTTAGAGAACCTCTAACACTTACCTTGGGTCACCTTTTCCACAGATGACAATACTTTGCCTTGTCCTCCAAACACACACACACACACACACACACACACACACACACACATATGCATTTATAGAAAGAGATTAAATACTTTCATATATCTCACCTTTGTTTTATTTCCCAGTATTTTATTCCAAATCTCTATTATATGTTCCTTTTAAGTATTTTAGGAAAATATTTAAGACTCTGGAGTAGTATTAACATTTCTAACGTTTCAGCCAGTCAGGTTTGTTTTACAACAGGAGTCTTGGCCATAGGATGAGGTATGAGTAGGTGAAATAGTAGGCCTCTCTAAAACAACCTGGGTCTCTCCATGAGCTAGCATTGTCCAGGGGAGCCCTCAGGATTCCCACCTCAGTGTGGTGAGGTCTGCTAAGAAGTCAGAGAGCACCTGTGATCTGAGTGGGTTGGGCTGGATCCTCCTGTTGTGACTTCAGGGTTGCTTAGTCCTGCAGGGAGCTTCCCTGGAAAGAAGTTTGGGAATTGGGAATGGGTTTTCAATAGAGGTCACGGCTGACTCGGCTCAGGCTGATACTGCAGGGAATAAAAAGCCTGTCGCTTCCAGTAGAGACAAACGCTTTGTAGTAAAACTCAACATTAAATCACAGGTCATTTTCACAAAATGAAAAACAAAATCATGTGTTGGTCTCTCTGGTTTTTAACAAATGAAAACAAAACGCAGAAGAATACACAGTCAGGTACCCAGGTTACATATGAATAAACCTAACTAGACTTCTCATGGGTTCTTTGTTTGGTTGTTCGGTCGGTTGGTTGTTTTCATTTTCTCTTACAAAAAAAAATCCTCACTAAAAATAATCAAAATTATTCATTTTCAGTGTTTACAGAGTGCAGTGAGTGAAAATGGCTAAGATACGGGCCTAATTTAAGGCAGAGCATTTTCATTTTGAAGAGAACCTTGCACCAAAGTGATAGCAAGTACAGTCTTGGTTCTGTGTGATGCCCTGTGTGGAAGAGAAACAGGCTACAGAGTAATCCACCTCACACTTCATGTAGCCTCTGCCACAGATGAGTGGTCTGTTTTTAATTTAGAAGCTTCATTAGCATTTCTAAATAACAAACTGATGAAAAATACATTTTAATTTGAATCGAAAACAGGAAATTTTAAATGGAAAATACGTGCTTTTTTTTAACCATGATATATAAAGTATTCCAAATTTTGATTACTCATTTGCAAATGGAAAATAACTCAAAGACATTTTGTGATTTTTTTTAAAGAATTATCTTTCTCGAAACATTTCTCAGACATTTTGAATGCATGGTGAACGTGTGTGGGTTTTGTATCAGTCACCCTGTGTCCCACAGCGTTCATTCCAAGCAGATAATTCACATGGGAAATTCGTGTGTTGGCTCAGGAGCATAAGCAGAATTTGGGAGTCCTGTGTGAGCTGGTTTGACTGCCAAGCAGAAGGTGATCTTGCTGAGGGACTGAAGAAAGCTAAACAGATGTCGTTTTAATGTCGTCTTCATGCAGAGTCTTGCGTTATGAAGACCAATGACTTACCACTCACACCATAATGGACGTGAGTTTTGAAAATGGCTCATTTGTATCTGCTCGTTTTGAATGTTAAAAGAGACAGGCAATAAGTGGATATCAGCCCACATGATCAAATTACCCAAGATGCACAGACCATATGAAACTCAAGAAGGATGACCAAAATGTGGGTGCTTCACTCCTTCTTTAAAAGGGAGACAAAGATATCCCTTTTAAAGGGGATAGGGAGGCAAAGTTTAGAGCAGAGACCAAAGGAATGGCCATTCAGAGCCTGCCCCACATGTGGCCCATACAAATACAGCCACCAAACTAGATAAGATGGATGAAGCAAAGAAGTGCAGGCTGACAGGAACCGGATGTAGATCTCTCCTGAGAGACACAACCAGAGCATGTCAAATACAGAAGCAAATACCAGCAGCAAACCACTGAACTGAGAACGGGATGCCCATTGGAGGAATTAGAGAAAGGACTGAAAGAGCTGAAGGGGCTTTTGACCTTATAAGAACAACAATGCCAACCAACCAGAGCTTCCAGGGACTAAACCACTACAGAAAGACTATACATGGACTGACCCAGGGCTCCAACTGCTTAGGTAGCAGTGAATAGCCTTGTTGGGGCAACAGTGGAAGGGGAAGCCCTTGGTTCGGCCAAGGCTGGACCCCCAGTGTAGGGGATTGTTGAGGGGGACGGTAATGAGGGGGTGGATGGGGAAGGGAACACACATATAGAAGGGGAGGGGGAGGAGCTAGGGGGCTGATGGACAGGAAACCGGGAAAGGGAATAACATTTGAAATGTAAATAAGAAATACCCAATTTAATACAAATGGATGAAAAATAAATAATAAACTAACAAAATTAATAATAAACTAGCAAAAAAGAGACGGACAAGAGAAGGGGCAGGCTTTGTCAGGCTTACTGCCACTCTTTTAGTAGTTTTGGGAAACCGTGAAATCAAGTCCCCAAGTTTGCATCATCACGACTAATTACCAAACTGCTTTATCCTTCCTCTCTATATTTTGTTTTGAAAAATCTGTGGGGTTTTTTAAGGTTAGCAGAGTACTGCTTGTAAGTGTACTATTCCAGAATTAAAAGAGGAAGATCACATGTTTAGGTCAGCCTGGGCCTTGTAGTAAGCCTTGTCTCAAAGGAGAAAAAATAATCTGTGTTTCCAAAACAAATTACATTCAGACAGCATGCCAGATTCTATTTTGTTCCACTGTTTTCCTAATTTTGGGCTTGCTCTTGGGATGCATTACAACTCAGAAGTTAGTTGGATTTAAATACAGCTCAATTAGAAAAGCGTCAAGTGTCTGGGGAGGAGGTCATTGAGAGATATTACTTGTGACATACAAGCAAATTGTTGGACAGCAATGGCACCTGACAAGAAATTACCTCAGCAGACACTGAAACTCATGCAAAACACTTAAAACTGAGGAATCTCTGATGAATCATTTCTGTGAGTCACCCAAGGCCAGGAAAAGAAATACAACACTGACTCTGCACGCCACATTGTGGAACGCTGCTCCTTTTCCATGACACCCCTGGTAAAAATGAGTTTTCTCCAATCAGAAATTAGTCCAGAAGGAGATGGCAGTGGAGACAAAAGCATCAACCAGACATGTCTTATACTTCCCGGTAACGAGAATGTTCTCTGTTAACTTTATCAAGTGCATCTGATTGCTACTCCTGATTTTTTAATATAAAATACGTGTATGATCAGTACACACTAGATAATAAAACAGTTCATTTTTGATGGGTCAAGAATCAAATTGATTAATTCTAAATAGAAAAATAACTAGAGAGAAAAATTCACTGTATCTATACAAAGAGCAAGATTGTGTGTGTGTGTGTCTGCATGTGTGTGTGCATGTGTGTGTGTGATCATACAAATACACACATACAGACACACATATACATACACATATACATGGTAGACTTGGGAACCCAGCTTTAAAACAGAAAGAAACAATGGGAATTCAGATGAATTGGCCAAAAGCTATATTTTGCCTCTACTAAGTATTAGCTTTTCCAACCTTCTTATTTTACCTAGAAAGAACTTTTACTAAATGGATAAAGTACTGGAGACCACCTAAGTTGGTATAAGAGGGGAACATTTAGAGAAACTATAAAGTATGTCTAGGCACAGACCTGGCAGAGTAGACATGCAGCTCATACCTGTCCTCCAGATTCTGCAGCAGCAGGTGCCATTTTGATTTGTTCTCTTACCCACGTGTTGAGTGAAGACTAACATCACACCTAATAACAAGAAAGTGAAGCCTTACTGATGATTAGAAATCCATCCAAAGCTTCTGAGGTTGAGCAACTCAAATCCTAGCATGTCATCTCCTATTCATACGTCATAATTCTATGAGGGCACAGAACACAACAAAGAGCGTTATTCTCCGATACCTGCTGTCCCATGGTAGCAGATACTGTACCAGACTACATGGGTCCTTCAGGAACCTCATCCACAAGTGGGATAAGTCAAAGCTTCTCTTTTGCTGAGGCCTTTCCATTCATGTACATGAGTGGGCCTCCCACTTTCTCAACCAATACAATGTAGGTGTGTTCTATAACATACTCATTTTTTCCACAGTCTATATTTATGCCATCTTAGGACCCTAAAGAAGACGCCTTTATAGTTAGGGTTAGAAAGTATGTCACTGTGCCAAGAGGCAGCATAGGGATCTG
This sequence comes from Rattus rattus, assembly GCF_011064425.1. Taxonomy (NCBI): domain Eukaryota; kingdom Metazoa; phylum Chordata; class Mammalia; order Rodentia; family Muridae; genus Rattus; species Rattus rattus. The sequence goes on along the minus strand of NC_046168.1, from coordinate 12,754,720 downwards.
AGGTTTGTTAGGAATTTAAAGTTCAGAAACTAGAATAATCGCTCTGAAGTTTGAAGAGACCCAAAATGTGTTTGCCAGGGCTGGAAAGCAACATGAATATGATGTCAACTGTCACCATGTACCAGAGCCTCAAGTCAAGGTGAACTCTTCACCTGTGCTCACTCTCCTTCTTCTTGCCTTGTTGGTGGAAGTGGAATTACTGAGTGCTCATAGGGCTTGATCCAGCAAAGTCCATGATTCCTACTATTCCCTCTAAACTCACTCCACCTCCAACAATCTGTTTTGATGTCATAAGGGATGTGACAGTGTTCTTGGCCTGTGCCGAGGCAGAGGGCTGTGTTGATGTCCATGATCTGTGCTCCCACTGGAGATCAAGCTGAGGTCGGTGGCACATACTGTCACCTGAGACCATGTGGATGCCTGTGGTCTGTATTGACTCCAGAAACCATGTAGAAGTTCATGACCCTGCCACTACTGACTGTAAAGAGCAAGAAAGCTACTTTTGCAGTGGTATCAACGACTGCAGACACACAATTAAGAAAATGGGACATAGAAAGCTTCTGTGACAACCCCTACTCGCACCCCCGCACCAACCCCAAAAGAAGTAACAGCCTAGACATATAAAGAGAACTCTTAAGATTGGGATAAGAATGCTGATGTGTAGCTCTCCACAACTGATTACTTCTGAAAGGGGCATAAATGGGGAAAGACACTGTTTTCATTAAGGGGCTGGGCCCTGAATGTTTGACCATACTAGTGAGTATATGGGCAAGAGAAGTTGAACTCTCCTCCTCCTCTTCCTCTTCTTCTTCCTCCTCCTCCTCTTCTTCCTCCTCCTCCTCTTCCTCCTCCCCTTTCCCTTCCTCTTCTTCTTTATGGACAGGTCACAAGGGTGGAGGGTGTGGACCTTGGGGGGATTGGGAAGTATAATAAGGTTGCATGATGTGAAATTCCAAAATGATCAATAAAAATATTATATAATGAATAACGTAGATAGAAGAGAAATAGATGACTATGTTTGTGGCAGTGGACTGTGCCAGGAAACTTGGTAAGATTGAGTGGGTTCAAAAACCCTGGACCCTCAAACCTGAGGATGTCTTGACCAGGTCCCTGTCATGTGACCACAGCACCCCATGGAGAGGACCTTGACAATCAGTCAAGTAGGGGCAGTGCCCCAAAGCCCCTCCCCATGCAGATGAGTCATCCCTCACATCTCAGACCAAGACAATAGAAAGCATCTGATGTCAGACTTCAACCCACCCCAAAACTGTATCTAAGACCCTGTCCACAAAGAATAAAGTCATGAGAATTATTTCATCAAAGACCATCTAAGAGTGTCTGTCATACAAGAACTGTGTCACTTTTGGGGAAGAGTATTCTCTCCCGAAGCTTTCATGGCTGGGAACTGCTTGAATCTGTCGTGGTCACTCCCCAACCTCAGCTCCTGCACCCACAGAGTAGTGAGCCCTCCATTGGCTCCATATAGTGTCCCACCCCATGACCACTCGACCAGGCCAGAGCCGGTGGATCTCTGCAGGGTCCAGTACACAGACCACCATATGATAATCAAAATGAATAAATACAATTTTCTGATCTTTATAGTTCTCATACTATGAGTGCAGGTTCATGGTCCTACAGTTCAAAGGTCAACCTCAAATGTTGGTCCTCATATGTCTTCTTTATTTTTTTTAAGGCAGGGCCTCTTCATCATTGACCAAGAACTTTACCATGTAATCCAGGGTAGCTGGCTGTCTTAGGGTTTCCATTGCTGTGAAAAGACACCATGACCAAGGCAACTCTTACAAATGAAAACATTTAATTGGGGCTAGCTTACAGTCTCAAAGGTGCAGTCCATTATCACCATGGCAGGAAGCATGGCAGCATGTAACCAGACATGGTGCTAGAGAACCAAGAGTTCTATATCTTGATCCAAAGGCAACCAGGAAAGAACTCTCATTCCACACTGGGCAGAGCCTGAGCATAGGACCTCAAAGCCCACCCCCACAGTGGCATATTTCCTCCAAAAAGGCCACACTTATCCTAATAAGGACAAGTCTCCTAACAGTGTTACTCCCCGTGGCCCAAACATCCAAACATATGAGTCTATGGGGGCCAAACCCTTTCAAACCACAACACTGGCATAGGAGTTTCAAGGAATTATCATGCTTCCTTAGCACAGCATTGTGTTTACTGGTATGTGCTGTTGTGCTAAGCTTTCAACTGGTTCTGAGTTCTGAACTAAATTCTGTTCTCATGCTTATGAGACAAGCACTTTACCATTGAGCTACCCACCCCCTCCCAGAAGATTACCTTTTAAAAATATAATCAGCTCTGTGTCAATCCTATACACAGCTCATAATTGCAATATCTAATGTGTTTATATAGCTGGATAGATTGTTAATGTATTTGAATTCACCCATCCAAGTAGACACTATTTTAATTTAATCCCTACAGAACAGTATAGCAGCAGTCATGATAGCGGTTCACTAAAAGTGTCTAAAATGTCTCAGTAGCACTTCTGCACTCTGATCTGGCAACGTGCAGAACACAACTCTCATGAATTTACTGTGTTATATATTGTTTATTTTCTCACTCTACTAAAAAAGCATCCTTTGGCCATACTCAGTAAAAGAGCACCCAATAAGACCATGGAACCTGCTCTCAGAAAACCAGAATCTGGACTAAGTGCTCAATACAACAGACCCATTGGAGGACATAGGTGAGACTCTTACAAAAGCTTCATATAAGTCAGAGAGCTCAAAAAGGGACTGAAAAACCCTAACTCACATTCTTTAGACCTAGATCACAGCAGTACCCCCCACAATCCTGGTGCCAACTTGAGTGGTCACTGCATTACTTACACTGTTTGGTTTTGATTTATTCAGGCTGTGACTTTTCCCTAGTTCTTGCCTTTTAAAAAAGAAAGGTTTAACTTAATTTTTGACTTTTCCAAGATTCCTCCATCTGAAAGACTTTTAATTTTTAAAATGGTTTTTTTGATTTTTAAAGTGATAGAATATTTTAAAGAGAACTTTAATGTGTTTGAATTTGTAAGGACTGTGGGGGGACTCTTTTAAGTTATTTATGCTTTATATTGTAATATAAATATTAGCATTCCATCCTAGGGATAAATGAAAAGGAAAGGAAATTGGTGTGCTTGTTTGTCAAATTAACAATGGGTCAGTTATACTGGCTACTTTCATCAACTTGACAAGCTAGAGTCATGAATGGGTAAGAAATCTCAATTGAAAAAAGGCTTACGTAAGATGCGGCTGTAAGGTATATTCTTAGTGATCAATGGGAGATTGTGGTGACCATTCAGGGCTGGTGGTCCTGAGTTCTATAAGAAAGCAGTCTGAGGGAAGCCATGGGGAGCAAATCAGTAAGTAGCATCCTCCATGGCCGCTGCATCGCTCCTGTCTTCAGGTTCCTGCCCTGTGTGAGTTCCTGTCACAATACCTTTAATGATGAACTGTTATATGGAACTGTGAATGAAATAAACCCTTTCCTTTCCAAGTTGCTTTTTGCTCATGGTGTTTCATCATAGCAATAGTTATCCTAACACACACACACACACACACACACACACACACAATACATACACACAGTGTGTATATACATATATAAAACATATACATATACATATACATGCATGCACATACATATACATCAGGGTGACAAACTGCTTGAGAAGTTCTTACAAGAATTCAGTTGTCATTAGCATTTCCTCTCTGAGATTCTACTGGTGCCTTCTGAGCTGAAGCCCATCCAACTAGATGAAGAACAGGGACCCAAAAAGGTGAAATGGGTCAGAGTCATCACTAAAACTACAAGGAGGCAGGGAAGAATCTGGAACCACCAAGAGGGACACACTAAGACAAATAGTTCAATGTGATGAGGAGACATGTTTTTATATAAAGGGCTCTAGATCTGTGTATATTCAGTTTCCTTTCTGTATCCAAGGTTAATAAACATACAAGGCCTTCTAAGAGGTCTCCCTAAAGTAAAACCTAATGATTATTAAAACTTTAAAAACAAATTGTACTCTATTATTTGAACTATTGTTTAAAAAATATGGTTTTCCATATATTTCCATTTCAGGAATTTTGTGTGATTCTATTAGAGATGATACCCTACAAAAGATTCAGAAAATTATGTTAGATTTAATAACT
>NC_046168.1:12741217-12750448 GCF_011064425.1 Rattus rattus | reverse complement strand
GCATTTGATGGCATTTGATGTGCTTAGTATGATCTTTTGTACAGTCACAGCTGATGTTTATCCAATGTTGAAACTTTTAATCGGTGCATTGCCATCAACAGTATTCATGAATGCTGCCATGCTGCCTTTTTGTGCTCATTTTAGAATGTCAATAGTAGGAAAATGGCCATCAACACCCTTCTTTAGACCTCAACAGAAAAATGACCTGGCCGAGAAGCACAGGCCCTCTTGAATCTCTCTATCCTCTAAATGCAATGAAGACACACTTAAAGGATTTTTATTACCTAAATATACAAATTACATGATTAAGGAAATCAGTTTGATTTTAGGTGGCTATCTACTGTGGCTAAGGAAACTATTAGGGGAGCAGAAATCAAGACCATTTGGGAAAAAAAGATGCCACAGTGATATTATTACCTCACAATGAATCATAAGCAAAATACCATTATAATATGGGAATGATTAGTGTTTCCTCCTCTAAGTCTCCACAGGGATAGAATGTAACTCCAATTCAAATGAGTAACTGAGCACTATTTGTTGGAAAATCAGAAGGTATTGCTATAGACTAAGAAAATAGCCTATACGCTGCTCAAATTTTTTCTTTTTCCCTTTCATCTTTTCCTTCCTTCCTTTCTTCCTTCCTTCCTTTCTTTCTCTTTCTTTCTTTCTTTCTCTTTCTTTCTTTCTTTCTTTCTTTCCTTTTTCCCTTTCTTTCTTTCTTATTGTTGTTTTGTATTTGCTGTTGTTGTTGGTGGTGGTTTTTTTTTAAGACAGGGTTTCTCTATGTAAAACTCCCTGGCTGTCCTGGAACTCACTTTGTATGCTAATCTGGCCTTGAACTCAGAGATCCGCCTGCTCCTGTCTTCAGAGTGCTAGAATTAAAGGCATTAACCACCACACCCAGTCTCAAGCTTTTATTAAACAGCATTTTCCATCATTGCTTCATTTCATCTTTCCAAACTTTCCCCAGTTAGATGCTACATTTTTCTCTAAGTACCGTTAAGGAAAAGGAACAAAACAGTTTTGTGCCTAGTCACACAAGAGGGCATTCAGTTCTGAAACTGATCCCAATTCTAAAACATATGCCCAAATTCTTAATTATTCTGAAGGAAGGTATGTCAGGGAGTGGGGTGATGGGTAGGTTGGTTCTCTATTTGAACAATAGTAGGTATCTAACTGGGGTAAATGCTGCCCTTCTTTTGATCCCAACGTCTTGAACATCTTTTATTTAATTTCTAAGCAATTTTCCACTGACCGTACTCCAAATATTCCACAGGTCATTTACTTAATGAACTTGCATCATGTACTCAGAAATGTTAAAGTCCATCAGCAAGTAATCCAAGCAATGAAAGTTCAAGCATGTAGGATGATGTCATTATGCAGCAAGGCAGGTCCAGGATAAGGCATAGCCTATCATTGGATGAGAAAGAAGGGTAGGCGGGGAAAAGTCTAGGGAGGAAAGGGATCAAGATGGGGATGACAGAGCAGGATGATCTAGATCCAGGTGGACTAGGTCGATGTTATCTTGTCTAGGTGGGCGGTTTATATCTTTATTAATTGGCAGTGAATATACTGTGGATTGAGAAATTAACTTATAAATCTAATTGCTAAATTACAAGTTTCTAGAACTTTGATTTACTGGGCTAAAGAGGACAGTGTGTAAAAGAAATGGCTGAGAGGCAGTCAGAGCATTCAGATCTGGTTCTGTTGCCCACGTGGAGTGAGAACGTTCAAGGGTCTGCGGAACGAGATCAGAACAAGGTGTGTGTGTGTGTGTGTGTGTGTGTGTGTGTGTGTGTGTGTGTGTGTGTGCCAGGTGTGGTAACTACCACCTAGGGGACCGCACAGAGAGGGTGGCTAAAAGGGAGACAGCTGGGAGAGGGTGACTTGTGGACTCTGTGGTAGAGTAGAAGCAGGAGTGGAGACAGCTCACTGGAACTGGTAGAAAACGTTCCTTTTTACCATGACAAAAGCATGCATTTATTTATTTATTTATTTATTTATTTATTTATTTATTTATTTATGAGTTTCTTTTACTTGGGTGTTTGCATTGGTAGATAACAACAACAACAACAACAACAACAACAAAGAAACAGTAAGACAAAGGCTGCTTTGTTTGTTTTTTTGCTCCCTTCCGTGGATATGCACAAAATTATTTCAGACAAAACCACAATATATCATTGTTTCTCTCCTGTTAATAAGTCTTTACAAATAACATTTTAATTCTAGATACATACCTTACCTTCTGGAAACTCCATAGTTATGTAATTGACACTGTTTTTTCAGAGTAATGAAAAATACTTATATACATAAGGGTCTGGATGTTTCTTCTGATGGTCAAAACATACTGTTTGAACCACAAAGTTGGTTTAAAAAAAACAGAATATTTTACGATCATACTTTTTTAAAAAATATTTCAGAAATTATAAATGCTCTTGTTTATAGAAAAGCAAATAGTTTTTGATATTTTATACATTGTGTTTGTAGTTGTCTGACATACACGGTTTGCCAGAAATGAGCATTGTCTTAGCTAGGGTGTCATTGCTGTAAAGACAAACCATGACTGTGGCAACTCTTATAAATGACATTTCATTGAGGCTTGCTTACATGTTGAGAGGTTCAGTCCATTGTCATAACGTGGCAGTGTCTAGATAGGCATGACTCTGGAGGAGCTGAGAGTTCTAACTCTTGTTCTGAAGTTAAGAGAATACTGGCTTCCACTCCCACCATAACACTCTTCCTCCAACAAAGCCACGCCCACTCCAACAAGGCCACACCTACTCTAACAAGGCCACACCCACTCTAACAAGGCCACATCTCCCAAATGTGCCACCTCCAGGGCCAAACATATTCAAACCACTCCAATCATATTTCTTTTCAGTCTACAGGCATTACATACATTATTCACTGCTGAATGTATGATGATACACATTCCCATAGTTTGCCTGGAGTTTCTTTTGAGCACATAGAGATTTAATACCTATGTACCTTGAGATAGCAAGATTTTAATTTATCTTCTTTTGAGGTAATAATTCTTAGATGGCATTTTCGTTGGTAGAAACATTACATCAAGTTCTCTATACATGTCAGTACCTTGTGTGAGGTATTGGATAAAATTAAGGGTATACTCATAAGCTCCATGCATTTTCTTACCTGTTTTGAAAATTATACTCATATTAATCATGAAAAAAATTCTGGGTATGATTTGATAAAGGGGAAATTACTTAACACCATGAGTTCATATAGCAGATGATAGTAAAACACAGTGAAGAAGCCAGGAGGTTCTCTGCATCCTAGAAATATGCTCTACTTAAGTCAAGCTCTCATTGTAAGAATTATCTTTGGATCTTTCAGTGTCTGCCATAAGCACATAGAGGTTGGTGGCTGGGTCAGCTGGAAATAATGGAGAATTCCTCTATTATGCACATTCCTTTACCATCTTGGAATAATGTACCTATTTTATGTACTGTGTATTCAAAGCATCATGTCCAATTAGCTGTAGTCTCTGAACTTTCTAAGCTTCTAAGATAGAATTAGGTGGGCAAATCTTTTCTAATTTAAAAAATATTGAAAGAAATAATTGTGACAATTCACCATTCACCGTGGCCCAGATTTTTTGGCTACTGTTTTTATTTTCTTAATGAAGATGAAGGTTATATGAAATATTCCATATATTTAAATAAATTTACTATGAGTGACAGAACATAGGATCCCAATTGCTTTAATAAATGATAAGGAATCATGATTTTTGACCATCTCTACAATGTTTATATTAAAGCATCCTGACACCACATAATAAAGAACAACTTGTGTTATACCATAACAGTCCATCCTTGAATATCCTGCCTGGGTGTCGATCTGTCTCACCTGAAATTAAAAATATTCACTGTTTCTTTAGTATTTATGTATTTGTTTAATTTCATCAAAAACATTTACTAGTGGCATGTTGTTCCAGGTCCTGTGTCTGGGCTGGCCTGTACGATAATACAGTTCATGCATATCTTTATCTTTGTGAAATCACTGTCTGAGAAGTGCAGATAAGCAAATAAATACGCATGCCTCTATCTTTTGACATATTCTGAAGCAGTGGTTGGCATTCAATAGTGTGGAGCCCAAAGAAGAACGACATTCAGCAAGTTTCAAGAAGCCAAGTCGCAGCCAACTGAAAGATGATTTTCCCACAGTGGGAATACGCTTTCAGGTGATGCTTTTAACACAGAGTCTCCTGTATCACAGACTGGCCATGAAGTTAAAATGACCTTTGATAATCTCCTGAACCTCAAGCAGGGTTGTCTCTGACCCTTTTGACTGCCATTGGATCCCCTTCCTCTAGCTGACTGCCTGGTCAGGCCTTAGTCCTGCAGCAAACTCATGTCCTGGGGCAGGCTGGTTCCCAAGGGGGAGGGTTTCACCTTTTTGAGGAGAGGGAGAGGAGGGAATGGGGAGAGCGGCTTGTGAGGGTGGGACTGAGAACATAGAAATGAATAAACAAATACATTAATTGAAAAAACAAACTTCTGAACTCTTGCCTCTGCCTACTGAGGACTGGGACAATAGATGCATCGCCATTTAAAAAAAATGATATTCTACTACATGCATATGCTACATTCTGCCTTTCCATTCTTCTGCTGTTGGACTATGTTAAAAATATCCCTTTGAAACATTTTCCCAAGATCCTGTTTTCAGTTACTCAGAAGCACAACTGCTAAATTACATAATTTAAATTCTTGTTTTTATTATTTACATATTTCCTATCTTAAATGACTTGTTTCATTGCAGCATTTAAAAAAAACTAGTCCTGCATATGTGAGAAAGTGTGCTTCTTTACAGAATTTTTTAATAGAAATTGGTTCTGCATATGTGAAAAAACACAGTATTTGTGCATCTGAGTCTAACTCATTTCAATTAATACGGTGCCTTAAGTTTCAACCCTTTTTCTGCAATGATAAAAACACATTCTTCTTCATGACCAAATAAAATATGTTGTTCATGTAAGGAATGTTTTCTTTCTTTAATTTTTCTTTTCTTTTCTTATACCATATTTGATCATGTTCTTTCTTCTCTCTCAACTCCCATCTCCTTCTTTATTCAACCTCATGTTCTTTCTGTCTCAAATGAAACAAAACAAAATGATAAAACTGAGAGAACATCAATGAGAAAAATAAAATCAAAACAAACTGGAAAAAAGGGAGAAAAAATCAGTAAAATGATAAATATTAAAACAAAAAGAGTAAAAAACAAACAAACAAAAAGTGTAGGCCATGTCATATTGGTCAACTCCTCCAGGACATGAAGTCTGCTCTAGAGTGATACTCCACTGGAGAAAAGCTATTTCTCCCTTTTCCAACAGATTTAAATTGCAAATAGCTTCTTGGTAAAGAATAGGGCCTTGTGTCGACTTCCTCTTCTCAGTGCCTGAGTTTTTGACTGTGTTTAAGTCTGTGTAGGTCTTGTATGTGCCGCCATAGTTTCATTGAGTTCATTTGGGCATAAGTCCTGTTCCTTGGAAACACTCTTTCCTTGGCTCTTAATACCCACAACCTCTGGCTCTTATACTCTTTCTGGCTTTACTGTGTAGATCCTGAGCCTTGAGATAATGGCTTTGACCAGAACATCCCATTAAGGACCGAGTGTTCCCAAGACTTTACCATGTGCACATTGTCTTGTGTGGATCTCGATGTTAATTCCCATCTACTGCAAGAAGAAGTTTATCTGATGAGAGTCAAATGATGCTCTGATCTACAGATTTAGCAAGAGGTCATTAGGATCAATTTTATTGCTATGTTCCTATAACAGCCTAATAGTATTGAGATTTTTTTCCCTAGGCCTGTGGGCTATCTTTTCTCCGGTTCTTTGCCACTTTGGCAGTGCCATACATTAGTTTTATCTCACAGAGAGGGCTTTAAATCCTGTTAGGGTCAAGGAATAGCCTCATAAAACACAAAACCACTAATCTCAGCCAAACAGGGATAGTTTATTAAGCATTTGCCCCAGGACTGATTGTCCAGAGCCAGGGTCCAGATTCAGGAACTGAACTGAACCATGATATTGAGTTAAGATTCTGTGCAGTTTTTAATCCACAAATCCACAGAAATCTGTGCCAATTTGGCTTTAGGGATAGGGATATTTCCTTAGGGACATGTTTTTATTGTATACTTATCCTGTTTCCATTTTTTGGGGTATTCAACTCTAGGCAGGGGACTTGCTTTGTCTAGTCTTCATGTCTTAACTTGCCAACCAGGATATCAGTTATCCACATACATATTTCTTTCTGGCAAATAGGATGTCAGTTCCTAGGGAGGTCTTGGGAACTTAAACTTTACTAGAACATTATTCAAAATGGAAGTCTTATTCAAAATAGTTTCTTATATTGGTGCAAATGTCTCTCTTATGTTGGGGTCCATCCATTCTAGTGGTAGATTATAACAAAAAGTATATATATATATATATATATATATATATATATATATGTGTGTGTGTGTGTGTGTGTGTGTGTGTGTGTGTGTAGGAAGTGCTGTTAGGTGGATGGTTTGGGTCTAAGCTTATTGGAGTAACTATATAAAACAGTTCTACTGACTTCCATCATGATTAGTTTCCAAGGGTTCAGAACATAATAGACTATGTAATCCATCTTAGCTTTATAAAGTTTCCTAGTAACAGAAGAAGCATATGAGAAAGTTTCCTTATATTGATAGGCTATCCAGGTAACAGTTGCTTAGCCTTTACCATTCCTTCTAGGCATTAATATTTTACATAGATCTTAACAAACTCAACCAAAATCTGGTTGTTTGCTTGCACAATATTTATGACACAATACATATTACCACTATATCTTGCAGGTGAATCACTGTTACAGGTTGTAGGATTTGTAGATGGGTGACACCGGTGATTACCAAGAATACTTGAAGGTATTTAAAAGAATGCATGTCACGGATGAAGCTTTCAGTTGGGAACCAGCTCAACTTCTCCATGTGTGATGAAATAATTAAGTTGTGTCTTCAGCAATACAACATTATCATCAGATTACAGACAGTAAAAGCCTTGGGAATAATTTGTTGTCTTTGGAGAGATCTGTAAGACTGCCATGGGCAGTGATCCAACAAGGTATAACTCATTCCTAATAGTACATTTTCTTTATACATTCATCTTTTAATTGTCATTTGGCTGACTCTATCACCTGGCTGTTATAAATGATGTTGCAATAAAAATGGGTGCAGGTATCATGATGCTAAACTAAAATTCTTTGTGGCAACAATATTCCGAGTGACGAGATGAAAACTAAGCATGAGTTTCACTGTAAAGAAACCAAAAACAAGTCTGGCTAGATGGTCAGAAATGTGCTTGCTGTCTACCTTGACAATCTCAGTTTGATCCCTATGATACACCTGCTAAAAGCTGGAACCGATCCACAAGCCATCCTCTTCTTAAGGTACCTTCCATTCTTCACAGTATGGGATTCCAGTAAGAAGACATTCAAAAAGTTTTGGGAATTTTTTTAAAGGCTTTTTGAAGGAGTCAACAGATTATTGGCAGATGAATTAAAGGCTTCCCATGGTAGAAATAAACCAACCCATTGGTTATTGTTGTTTAATTATTATTTCTTCAAACAAAGCTTCATGTATAATAAGCTGGTCTGGAACTCAATATGTATCCAGGAACAACCTTGCTTTAAGTTCTTCCTGCCCCTATCTGTCTAGGATTGAGTTTATAGATGTATTAAACCACACCCGAAGACCATACACACGAACACACTCACAGGTCAAAACACTAGACAATTACATGGGCAAAAAGAGTAGCAAAGCAAATGCAGTATGTTAGTACATCTTGAGATGAAGTTTTCAAATACTATTAAAGGCTATATTTTACATTAACGTTTCTGCTGTCATCAACTTTCTTTGAGACTTGTGGTGGCCTTGAGTTTTCTTTGTCAATTCCACTGGATATAGGATCGCATAAGATACCTGCTTATGTCCTTGAAGACATTTTAAGTAGGGTTTTACAGAAGAGCTGTAGCCTGCCTTGGATGTGAGTAAATAAGGAAAAAATAGCAAATGAAGTACGGAGAGCCGTCGACCTTTTATGACGAACTGAGCCTCAGGACCACAGAATGAGATGACTTTTTTCTGCTGCAAAGAAAGCAGCACAGGTGATCTCGGGACTGCAGGCCAGTTCACTCTGGGAACCCGGGCACTTACAGTGGCGGGAGTCCAGGCTCTCGGATCCCTGCCCACAGCAGTTCTCTGCTCCCAGAACCCGTGGGAGAGAGACCTCACTGCCTGGTCAGGTGGGCACTCCTGAGGCTGCAGAGAGGAAGAGACCACCAACACTGCCCACCCCTGCCCACATCCCTGGCCCAAGAGGAAACTGTATAAGGCCTCTGGGCTCCCGTGGGAGAGGGCCCAGGAGCGGCAGGACCCCTGCCTGAGACACTGCCGGAACCTGAAGGAAACAGACCGGATAAACAGTTCTCGGCACCCAAATCCCGTGGGAGGGAGAGCTAAACCTTCAGAGAGGCAGACACGCCTGCGAAACCAGAAGAGACTGCTCTCTGCACACATTACTGATTCCAGAGGAAAACACCAAAATACATCTGGAACCCTGGTGCACGGAGGCTCCCGGAAGGGGCGGCGCAGATCTTCCTGGTTGCTGCCACCGAGGAGAGCCCATGGGCAGCACCCCGAGAGCGAACTTGAGCCTCGGGACCACAGGTAAGACCAACTTTTCTGATGCAAGTGACCTGCCTGGTGAACTCAAGACACAGGCCCACAGGAACAGCTGAAGACCTGTAGAGGGGAAAAACTACACGCACGAAAGCAGAACACTCTGTCCCCATAACTGGCTGAAAGAAAACAGTAAAACAGGTCTACAGCACTCCTGACACACAGGCTTATAGGACAGTCTAGCCACTGTCAGAAATAGCAGAACAAAGTAACACTAGAGATAATCTGATGGTGAGAGGCAAGCGCAGGAACCCAAGCAACAGAAAACAAGACTACATGGACATCATCGGAGTCCAATTCTCCCACCAAAACAAACATGGAATATCCAAACACACCAGAAAAGCAAGATCTAGTTTCAAAATCATATTTGATCATGATGCTGGAGGACTTCAAGAAAGACGTGAAGAACTCCCTTAGAGAAACACAGGAAAACATTAATAAACAAGTAGAAGCCTACAGAGAGGAATTGCAAAAATCCCTGAAAGAATTCCAGGAAAACACAATCAAACAG